>NC_060175.1:20336457-20636457 GCF_021184085.1 Oncorhynchus gorbuscha | reverse complement strand
ACACACACACACACACACACACACACACACACACACACACACACACACACACACACAGGCAAATGGTCCTCACAAATACATACAAACATGACTAGTGTGTAAGAGAGCCTTATTCACCAAACTCAAACACAATATCGGTGAATATTAGGTTATTTTGAAGCAACTTAAAGGAAAATTACACCCCAAGAATATATTTTTGTACTTGTTTCATAAATTCATTGTTGAGTCTCAAAATGTTTTGCTTGTCAGCAATCAAGTTTGATATGTAACTTTTAAAATAAGGAAATCGCGGTATGATTTAGAACGTTAGATCTGGGCCACCACTCATCCAAGCCATAAATACATATTCAGTCTAACCCTTTAGAGAAACATAGGCCAACATTAATTTTCCCATATTTTATTCTTCTTTAGTATTTGACCATGATGATCGCTTTAAAAAGAACAAAAGGTCCGTCAGCCATTGTAACAGTTAGGGAACAATGGCAAGTTAAGAACAAATTATTATTTTCAATGACTGTCTATCCCGGCCAATGCTGGGCCAATTGTGCGCCCTATGGGACTCCCAATCACAAGTTATACATAAACTTTTCTGTACCCAAAACAGCACTTTGAAGCGCGCATAAATATATATAAATATATAAATATTTATATATCTATATCAATAAATACATAAATATATATAAAAATAAATAAATATATAAATAAATATATAAATAAATATATAAATAAATAAATAAATATATAAATAAATAAATATATAAAAATAAATACATAAATATAAATAAATATACACACACACACACACACACACACACACACATACATACATACATACATACATACATACATACATACATACATACATACATACATACATACATACATACATACATACATACATACATACATACATACATACATACATACATACATACATACATGTATGTGGACACCCCTTCAATTTAGTGGATTTGGCTATTTCAGCCACACCCGTTGCTGGCAAGTTTATAAAACCAAGCACACAGCCATGCAATCACAATAGACAAACATTGACAGTAGAATGGCCTTACTGAAGAGCTCAGTGGCTTTCAATGTGGCACCATCATAGGATGCCACCTTTCCAGCAAGTCAGTTGGTCAAATTTCTGCCCTGCTAAAGCTGCCCCGGGCAACTGTAAGTGCTGTTATTGTGAAGTGGAAACGTCTAAGAGGAAAAACAGCTCAGCCGCAAAGTGGTAGGCCACAAAAGCTCACAGAGTGGGACCGCCGAGTGCTGAAGCGTGCAAAAATCGCCTGTCCTCAGTTGCAACACTCACTACAGAGTTCCAGACTGCCTCTGGAAGCAACGTCTGCACAAAAACTGTTAGTCGGGAGCTCCATGAAATGGGTTTCCATGGCCGAGCAGCCGCACACAGGCCTACGGTCACCATGCGCAATGCCAAGCGTTGGTTGGAGTGGTGTAAAGCTCGCCGCCATTGGAATCTGGAGTAGCGGAAATGTGTTCTCAGGAGTGATAAATCATGCTTCAACATCTGGCAGTCCGACAGACAAATCAGGGTTCCACGAATGTTACCTGCCCAATGCATAGTACCAACCATAAAGTTTGCTGGAGGAGTAATGGTCTGGGGCTGTTTTTCATGGTTCAGGCTAGACCCCTTAGTTCCAGTGAAGGGAAATCTAAACGCTACAGCATACAATTTAGACAATTCTGCGCTTCCAACTTTGTGGCAAGAGTTTGTGGAAATCCCTTTCCTGTTTCAGCATGCTCGTGGCTGAATGGAATAAAGTCCCAGCAGAAATGTTCCAACATCCAGAGTAGAGGCTGTTATACCAGCAAAGGGGGACCAACTCCATATTAATGCCCAATTTTGGAATGAGATGTTCGACAAGCAGATTTCCACATATACTTTTGGTCATGTAGTGTCTTGCCAAAAACCAATATGCCTGTCGAAGTCACCAGTAGCAATGCCACCACTCTGATATCATCATAACCAATATATAATGGAACGGTCATATAGCACATACAGTACAAAAACAGAAAAGTCACTAGTCTGACATGATCAAATGGTTTCCCTTGTGAACTCAGGAAAAGCTGGTCATAGGCTCAGGTAACAATGGCTTGTTCGTTTGTGAAAAGTAATGGATGAAAAAGCTTAGCTTTGACTGAATAGACAAACACAATGGATCCCCAAGGTCACAACTCCAGCAAAGGGCTCCCAAGCTAGTGACCTCTACGATACACTGAATTTTACAGCATACTACAGCATACACAGTGGACAGAATATTAAGACATTTTAGTTTTTAGTAACTCGTGATTATGAATTGAGTGAATAGGGTTCAGTGAAGCTAGCCCATTTCACAGTTCAGCTTGTTAGCATCCCTGCTAACGCAACAATGTGAAAACATTGATTGTAAACACTGAAAATGGTCTCCCTTCACAGGAATGACCTCCGCATCCCGCTGATTTTACGAGTGGCGGTGTGTGTTTGTGAGAAACAGTCCAGTTTTTTTAATATAGTAACTACAGCAGGTTTTCTTGACGTGACTAAGGCTGTTATTGCAAAAGGCCAGTTATCCTTTGTCCATGGACACACTGCACGTACAGATATGAACAAGGCACTTTATAATGCCTGCCACAACTCATTGCTGTGAAATGGAAGAACCGAAGTCCACTTATGCAGTGATAAGATTTCACTTGCTTTGGTGTTGGTAAAATTGTCATCGTGGCACAAAAACCAGCTTGATCAATACTGCTGAACAACCTCCAGCACAACCAGTGTGGACTGTAAGGCTAGATTAGCAGTGATCAATTTAATATAAAATCACACGCATGTCCACAGCACAAACAAGGAAACAGTGTAGAGAGAAGGCAGAGTAGGAGAGTAAAGGGAAGGAGAGGTGGTGGTAGCCAACAGATACAGAGAACACTAGAGGTAGTAGAGCTGATAGAAGAGTGCATCCAACAGCAGAGGAAGTACAAAAGAACCGGTTGACATGGAGTTGGAGAAAGTGTTCAGCAAGGAAAAGACTGGGAGAAAATAGAGAAGGTCACAGCAGCATAAATGGACAATTTGGTCGAAAACAATTAATTTAAAAGATTAATGCAGAAAATGAATTGCTTTGTCCAAATCGAGAAACAGAAACCCTCAGAGGATACGCAGAGCGTGTTATGAGGAATGTGAAAAGCGGAGAAGAGGAACAAGCGCTGCCAAGAGTGATGTAAGGAGAATTAGTTTAGTGGGACAGGGAGCAAAACAGTTGTGGCTAAGTTATTAGGAGATATATGGCGATTATGGGGTTCAATATATCCAGATTATATTTGGTTGGCCATCCAGTTCAGGGCAAAGGGCTGTTCAGGGGACCAGCACCTCTTTAGTACGCGGGTCGGTGGCGGAGGTTCCCCACAACAGCTTGCACAAAGTCCCCGGTTGTGCTGTAACCACCCAGGTCTCAGGTCCGCATCTGGGACACACACACACACACACACACACACACACACACACACACACACACACACACACACACACACACACACACACACACACACACACACACACACACACACACACACACACACACACACACACACAGCAAGGGAATAGGAGGAGAGAAAAAAGTGGAGGGTACTTCAGACTGGTGCAGGGATAGGAAACTCCAGTTCTCAAGGCCTGATTGGTGTAACACTTTGGCCCCAGCTAAGACACCGCACTCCAATAATCGACTAATCATGATCTTCAGTTTAGAATGCAATTAGTTTAAAATCACATGCGTTTGCTATGGACAGGGGAAAGTATGACACCCCTTTGGCTACTGAGGACTGGAGTTTCCCACCCCTGCTCTAGTGAATTGACAAACACTATACTTCAAATTCAGATCACACGTCCTTCTACTTTCAGTCAAGCTACCACCATTTCTCTAAATTATCAGACCATAATACCTACACTATTTCAGTGAACAGAAACCATTCTCCCACATTCACTCTGCAAAAACATAGATTCTGTGTTGACCATGCACCTGTCTAGGAACCATGGTATTAGTTAGGGTTAGAGCTGCTGCTAATAGTCCTAATACGGGCTAGAGCGCAGACAACAGTTAGTCCATCTTTGCTACCAGTCAGTTTCTACAGTTACAAGAACAATGTACAGCAGGAAACAGAGTGGTGTACAGGATTCCACCCACATTAACATGCACAATCAAAAGGCTCTCTCACACACCAGGATATGGGTTTTGCTTTTTAAGTGTATTTTCATTGACAAATGCAATTTGAGGGTCATTAAATTGTTTGGATCAGAGTGTTTGTTTTTCCACTTTTCATCCATGATTTGACGTACAAAATGCATATACATATTGCAAAGACCCAACCGTGTGCTCTCCCATCCAACTGTAGAATGAATACATGCACACAAACCAACAGGATTTAATAGTGTTGATACAGTGCCTTGAGAAAGTATTCGGCCCCCTTGAACTTTGCGACCTTTTGCCACAGTTCAGGCTTCAAACAAAGATATAAAACTGTATTTTTTTGTGAAGAATCAACAACAAATGGGACAAAATCATGAAGTGGAACGACATTTATTGGATATTTCAAACTTTTTTAACAAATCAAAAACTGAAAGATTGGGCGTGCAAAATTATTCAGCCCCTTTACTTTCAGTGCAGCAAACTCTCTCCAGAAGTTCAGTGAGGATCTCTGAATGATCCAATGTTGACCTAAATGACTAATGATGATAAATACAATCCACCTGTGTGTAATCAAGTCTCTGTATAAACGCACCTGCACTGTGATAGTCTCAGAGGTCCGTTAAAAGCGCAGAGAGCATCATGAAGAACAAGGAACACACCAGGCAGGTCCGAGATACTGTTGTGAAGAAGTTTAAAGCCGGATTTGGATACAAAAAGATTTCCCAAGCTTTAAACATCCCAAGGAGCACTGTGCAAGCGATAATATTGAAATGGAAGGAGTATCAGACCACTGCAAATCTACCAAGACCTGGCCGTCCCTCTAAACTTTTAGCTCATACAAGGAGAAGACTGATCAGAGATGCAGCCAAGAGGCCCATGATCACTCTGGATGAACTGCAGAGATCTACAGCTGAGGTGGGAGACTCTGTCCATAGGACAACAATCAGTCGTATATTGCACAAATCTGGCCTTTATGGAAGAATGGCAAGAAGAAAGCCATTTCTTAAAGATATCCATAAAAAGTGTTGTTTAAAGTTTGCCACATGCCACCTGGGAGACACACCAAACATGTGGAAGAAGGTGCTCTGGTCAGATGAAACCAAAATTGAACTTTTTGGCAACAATGCAAAACGTTATGTTTGGCGTAAAAGCAACACAGCTCATCACCCTGAACACACCATCCCCACTGTCAAACATGGTGGTGGCAGCATCGTGGTTTGGGCCTGCTTTTCTTCAGCAGGGACAGGGAAGATGGTTAAAATTGATGGGAAGATGGATGGAGCCAAATACAGGACCATTCTGGAAGAAAACCTGATGGAGTCTGCAAAAGACCTGAGACCGGGAAGGAGCTTTGTCTTCCAACAAGACAATGATCCAAAACATAAAGCAAAATCTACAATGGAATGGTTCAAAAATAAACATATCCAGGTGTTAGAATGGCCAAGTCAAAGTCCAGACCTGAATCCAATAGAGAGTCTGTGGAAAGAACTGAAAACTGCTGTTCACAAATGCTCTCCATCCAACCTCACTGAGCTCGAGCTGTTTTGCAAGGAGGAATGGGAAAAAAATTCAGTCTCTCGATGTGCAAAACTGATAGAGACATACCCCAAGCAACTTACAGCTGTAATCGCAGCAAAAGGTGGCGCTACAAAGTATTAACTTAAGGGGGCTGAATAATTTTGCACGCCCAATTTTTCAGTTTTTGATTTGTTAAAAAAGTTTGAAATATCCAATAAATGCCGTTCCACTTCATGATTGTGTCCCACTTGTTGTTGATTCTTCACAAAAAAATACAGTTTTATATCTTCATGTTTGAAGCCTGAAATGTGGCAAAAGGTCGCAAAGTTCAAGGGGGCCGAATACTTTCTCAAGGCACTGTACAATATCGTCACACACAATTACCTTCCCTGTTTGATGACCCTCCGGACAGCGTCTGACAACATGTTGCAGTTTGTATGCCAAGCTATCACAAAACAGTCATTTGAGGTTAGTCCACACACACACCCGAGCACAAATCCCATTGGAAGCAGTGCCCACTCACTTGAGATGATGGAGCATGTTGGCAGTGCTGAGCAGCATGGCCGTGGGGTTGCCGATGTTCCTGCCCACAGCCAGGGCAAAGGGGTGTCACACTCCCTGAGACGGAGGCCATTACATTTCTCAGGCCATTTTATCTATGCTTGGGTCTACAATGTAACTAGTGTATGATTGCAGCGGACTGGTTAAGTTGGATCTCAGGCAGACTCCTAGACACTCACAGTCTCAAACACGGCGTACTCTGCACTATAGCTCTCTCCTGGGACCACTCCTGCCCCGTCGACCAGCCCAGCTGCCAGGTTGTCAATGATGTTGCCATAGAGGTTGGGCATCACCAGCACGTCAAACTGGTATGGGTTCTGGACCAGCTAGAGAGAGAGAAGCGGTAAGTAAGTAAGAGTGTGAGAGAGAGGTGGGGCGTACCTGCATGCAACAGTTGTCTATAATAAGGTTGTCGTATTTGATCTTGGGATACAGCTCTGCCACCTCGGCACAGCACTGTAGGAACAGGCCATCTGCAAGATTCCTGTAGAAAGGCAGAAGGAGACTAAATCCTTGGCTGTAGTTGGATAGATGTGTAGAAGCCTTTAAAAAAAGGTTGTTTCTGGCACCAAGACTCACATGATGTTGGCCATGTGGACTGCCGTGACCCTTCTTGGTGGCATAGTCGAAGGCAAACTCCCTGGTGATAATCTTCAGACATTCGATCACTCCAGGCACACTCTGAGAGACAGAAAGCACAGAGTTCAGATCAGGACAAACTTCCATCAGACCGTGGTTTGACCATGTTGTTAGAGCGCTTACATATGTGGTCGTGTTCTTTCCAGTGTACAATGCCTCATGCATGATTTCAATGTGTATTAGTCATAAAACAAACTAATCAAAAACATGGTAAGATTTCCATCAGGACCGAGTCAATCAACTTTAGCTAGCCAGACCCCACAGGGTGAGTGGAGATTTCCCTCGAAGTGCTGACCAATGAATGCTTTTTGAAGTCGGTTTGGTTTCGGTTAAATAAAAAAAAAAATATATCAGTATGCATTATGTTGGTTGACTGCTGTAACGCAGAATAAACCAATGAATAAAAGTACAATGATGGTAGTGACTGCCCATTACTGCTTATCACTTATTAACCATTTACTCATATAACTTTA
This sequence comes from Oncorhynchus gorbuscha, assembly GCF_021184085.1. Taxonomy (NCBI): domain Eukaryota; kingdom Metazoa; phylum Chordata; class Actinopteri; order Salmoniformes; family Salmonidae; genus Oncorhynchus; species Oncorhynchus gorbuscha. The sequence continues at coordinate 20,629,085 of NC_060175.1, read as the reverse complement.
ATAAAACATCAGTTGTGTCTATTACATGTTTTATTTGATGACTTATTTCATTCCATGTCATCATCTCCTCTCTATAGTGCTGCTGACTATGCTGTCTGACAAAATCACTATTTTAGTAGTTCTTCAAAGTAAATAAGGCATACTTTTATGACTGCTGAATACAGACTATCAAATCACTTGAAGGTATCTACCTGAAAATACATGATCTAAGCAACTGCTCTCTATCCCTCTTAATCGTGCATTCTTCGGTCTCCTCTCTGCATCTGTCCCACACTAACCTAACATAGCAGGCGTAAAAGAAACAGACTGGACAAGTAGGAGTGCAATGGATTATGGTCATTGCAGTTAATGACCATGTTTTCTGTACTAATCTATGTCAAATATTGGCCTGTTGAAAACTACAACTCTGTTTTGCGCTTGATCTGATTTATCTCTAAAGAAACTGTGCAATGTGCACATTGAGCTCACAAGTATTATTTTATATATATATATATATATATATATATATATATTTAAATTCAGTTAATTGCTCAGCACTACCAATGAAATGTTCTAAAATTGGAGAGAGAGAAAAAAAAAATCCACCTAACTGGCACCCTAGGTGAGCTAAAATAAAAACACACCCATTGTTTGGTTGCATGGCAAAATGTGATGCATCTCGTGATCCAGATAGCTGTACTCTCCCTCGGTCTGCTCTCTGATAATGACAAGGTTGCTGTGGCGGGTGCTATAGCCAGGCAGGCTGTTCACATGGACCACGTTGGCAAAGGTCCAGTCTACGCCTGAGGAGAGTTTCATTAATGAGATCAGCCAACCAGCCAGCCACACGCACACACTAGAACAGCCATACAACATGTGAACCATGGCCCAGAACCAGAACAGGGTCAATACCAAGAAAGAAATCTAAGGGAATTCAAGTCAGGCTTCAAATGAATATGGTTGAAAGTTGTAATAGAATGCACAAGATGCAATTTCAAAATTGGTTAGTGCATGGGCAGTTTTCCTCGTGTTATTAACGGAGACCTGGCCGGGTGGTGCCAGAATAATAACCTGTCCTTCAACGTAACTAAGATTAAAGGAGATAATTGTGGACTACAGGAAAAGGAGGACCGAGCACACCCCCATTCTCATCAACGGGGCTGTAGTGGAGCAGGTTGAGAGCTTCAAGATCCTTGGTGTCCACATCACCAACAAACTAGAACACACCAAGACAGTCGTGAAGAGGGCACGACAAAGCCTATTCCCCTTCAGGAAACAAAAAATATTTGGCATGGGTCCTCAGATCCTCAAAAGGTTCTACAGCTGCAACATCTAGAGCATCCTGCCTGACTGGTTGCATCACTGGCTGGTAATTACTCGGCCTCCGACCGCAAGGCACTACAGAGGGTAGTGCGTATAGCCCAGTACATCACTGGGGCTAAGCTGCCTGCCATCTAGAACCTCTATACCAGGAAGTGTCAGAGGAAGGCCCTAAATATTGTCAAAGACCCCAGCCATAGACTGTTCTCTCTACTACCGCATGGCAAGCGGTACCGGAGTGCAAAGTCTAGGACAAAAAGGCTTATCAACAGTTTTTACCCTCAAGCCAAGCCATAAGACTCCTGACTAGGTAAATCAAATGGCTACCTGGACTATTTGCATTGTGTGCCCCCCCCCCTTTACACTGCTGCTACTCTGTTTAACATATATGCATAGTCCCTTTAACTATACATTCATGTACATACTATCTCAATTGGCCCGAACAACCAGTGCTCACGCACATTGGCTAACCGAGCTATTTGCATTGTGTGCCCCCCCCCAACACCTCTTTTACACTACTGCTATTCTCTGTTCATCATATATGCATAGTCACTTTAAACATATCTACATACTACCTCAATCAGCCAGACTAACCGGTGTCAGTATGTAGCCTCGCAACTGTTTTTCACTGTTGTTTTTATTTCTTTACTTACCTATTGTTCAACTAACACCTTTTTTGCACTTGATTAGAGCCTGTAAGTAAGCATTTCACTGTTGAATTCGGTGCACGTGACAAATAAACTTTGATTTGAACTGACAGACCTTAGAGCTATATCCTGTCAGAAACTCCCAGTTGATAAACGAATCCCATGTTACCTAGGTATGCAAGGTGGCCTATCTTGTAGTTATCACACCCAGATTATGTGCCCACATTGATTTTGTGTACTCAGGTATCTTATAACACACAAGACATGGCAAAATGTGTAGAATTGCAGGAAATTACCTATGAACTGCAAATGTTTCATTCCAACAAAAGGGTGTGTGAACAATTTGGGGTAGGGAAAGGGGGGTTTGTTGCTCTGTCAATAAAGACAATATCAATCCGGACCTTTGCCACCTAGGAAATTTGTGTGACTGGACTTTCTCAAATAGTGTTTGAGGACCCCATGCACTAGTTCCCATAACCGTACAATATTCATTGATTGATTGTGTTGGCTTGCTCCAGTAAGAATTGTGGTGGCGTTAGATCTAATATTGCCTTACCTGATTTTCATCTCAAAGACAGCCAGCTCCCCTTTAAACTCCACGGGGGTGTTAATCTTTCCTACACAGACAGAGAAAATAAAACCCAGTCAGAACACACTGATCTGATAAAAGCATTCAAGTAGAAGCAAATCTCCTGCATAGGAAATGAGAGGAGACAAGTCGGTTACCTTTCATGGCCACCCTGTTGGTCTTCATGGAGGCTAACACCTGCTGCAGCTTCTCGTTGCTGTCCATGTGCTGCTCCTCACTCAGGTGAAACTCCTCAAACTCCACTGGGAGGTCAGCCGCCTGGAGGGGGATGGAAAGGCAGGTTTAAGGCTAGAAACAAGGAGATAAGACAGGGATGAGAAACAGGATGGATATATTGCAGATGAATGAATAAAGGAGTGAGCAAATGGGCTAAAATAACTCAATATACAAGACAAATTTTTAAGTTATCATTGAACACAGAAAATATTGGATTGAGCTCAGAGCACGCTTGAAGCACGGTGCAGGCAATATCAAGAGTGGGCTCCGTTCCCACATGGGCAACATACTGTGTGTGTTTACCGTGTGCGGAAAAGTGACAATCTGGTCTTGAGTGTTTGGGTGGGGGGCACCAAGAGAGGTTCATGAGCTTGGGGGTAGGTGTGGTGAAAGCAAAGTAATAGGATATTTGGAGTGGAATGTGCCAAGGAGAGGAGTTAGTTAGGTAAATGTCAACAGAGGGACCAGACACCCACACCAATGCACTCTTAAGGCGCTTTCACATATCTCTGTGTGATCTGGATTCTGGTACCTTAATACATGCTATAAAGCACGTGTGAAACACAAACAAACCCTGGCTGAAACAAATAATTGACCTGGTGAGTAGCGGGTTCAAGGTCCAGGACCAGAGTACCAGGTATTGTGACACAGCAGCGCAAGTCACGTGGAAACTTTTTGCCCATTGTAAACAAGCTAGCTTGTTAATGCCATGTAGAATATGCATTGTCACTAATGCTGCAGGAAACCAAATTTCATATTTGAAAAACACATCACCTCTCCTGATCACACTTGAGAAAAGGAGCCACCATAATGTACATACATTGAAAACCTCCCTGACAGCAGTCATCAGCTCAGGTCCCACTCCATCCCTGGGCACCATGGTGACCGTGAAGGTGGCATCGGCGCGGGCCGTCGGCACCTCGGGCACACCGAGACAGGCAGTCATACTGTGGGGCCAGGCATCCAGCTGCTGCCACCGCGGGCCAGTGCCAGTCAGGCCCTAGAACAGGACACAATAGTAAATTAGGCCTACCATAGAAAGTATGCATTATCTGAATGTCTCATCTGATGGCATCACCGTGTCAATACAACTTAAAGACAATGGGGGTTGCTTAGACCAGAGGCATGCCCCCCCCCCCCCACCAATTACACTATAAAACTGGACCGTGTTCAGGCATGAAGATAATTCTGAATAAGTGTCATGTACCTTGATGATAGGATAAGGGGGACATAATTCAGAACGTTTTACACTATGAAGCGACAGGCTATAATAATCCATTTGAGATAACTTTACTCTCGTATCAGAAGACAGCCCAATTGGTTTATCAGGCTGCAAAAAATGGGTTTAGGCTAGCTGACACTGTGTATTTCTGAAGCTGATAACACACAATCACAGATAACGTTAGTATCAAAGATTGGTATTGTTCTATCAGTAGCTACTAGCTAGCTACTAGCTAGCCAAGTTAGCTAACGCCAGCTATCATCATCCTCCTATCGCATTGGTGATTAAATGAATTTATGTCAAGCACTTTCTAATAAAACGGCTGTCCCCAATAGCAACAACGAAGGGTTTTACACGAAACAATTTGTCCACAACTTGATGGCTGTAAACATTATCTACCGACTAACCTCTTAAGGCAGCATCCATCGCCATCACCAAACCAACGAGAATGTGGAGGAAATTAGCTTTGTCTTGACAGGCTAGAAACGTTGATTATTCTCTGATGGAATAGTTGGACTGAGCAACCATGTGAGCGAGATACAGACGCCACCTAGTGGATTGGAATTGCAGTTCGTCCTAATATTTTCAACTTCAGCAGAGAAGACAGTTCAGTCAAATTAGTAGGGCCAAGGAGACCTCTTTATAAGGGGCAAATATTTGTCATTTTTCACAGAAATTTGAGACCAAGGTGGATGTAGTTTCAGAAACCCTGCCACTAATCCCGGAGGGTTGCAATAATGCATGATGTAGTACCCGTGTAAGATTCTGAGACGGGAGGCGTGATTTGAACCTGCCACGCTAGGGTCCAACAGAGCCTGATGTATTGCACTGCTCCAAGAAAGCTAACAAGCAGGAATCTGTTTGTATCTGTCTGCGTGTAAAGAAACTCACGCTGCTTGTTTGGCTAGAACCACTTCCCCCCGATCCAATCCATCCAATTTCCGACATCTGCCTGGCAAACACATGTGACTGCCCTCCTAAAGCATTACAACACATTGCGCCACCGAACAAAGCCTTCGTCAAATGTGCAAAGGGGCAACATTTCAGGCTGAGGAATGAGTTAAAAAAATCTCCATCGGCTACATTCATCCCCCAAACTCGCGGTTGATCTGAACGCAACTGCAGACCCGGGTCACAGAACAATTGCCAGGGACATCACACTGCTTGCTTAGCGAGTACCACTTCCCCCAAATCCGGCTCATCATACCTGGCTCGAACTCGGGACATCTGCCTTGCAAACACACGTGACCGTTCTGCACTCCAGCACTTTGGATTTGAAATGATACAATGATGCTGTAATTTGAGGGTATTTTCGTCCATATCAGGTGAACCGTTTAGAAATTAAAGCACTCTTTGTACATAGCCCCCCCCCCCATTTTAGTTCCATATTATTTAGTTCCATAGGGGCGGCAGGGTAGCCTGGTGGTTGGACTAGTAACCGAAAGGTTACAAGTTCGAATCCCTGACCTGACAAGGTACAAATCTGTCGTTCTGCCCCTAAACAGGCAGTTAAACCACTGCTCATAGGCCGTCGTTGAAAATAAGAATTTGTTCTTAACTGACTTGCTTTAAAGATAAAATAAAATATTCCCAACACGCAATGATTGCGTCAAACTAAACTCAAGTGTTATTGTAATGGTGAGAGGTTAGCATGTTTTGGGGGTATGATATTCTGTATCTGTAACTTTCTCACTCATCATTATTCACGATTCATTCAGGACTATCCGTAATAGGTAATGGTAGCATCCACAACAATGAGGTTGTGTTTATGTAACAGTATAACTTTAGACCGTCCCCTCGCCCATACCCGGGCGCGAGCCAGGGACCCTCTGCACATATCAACAACAGTCACCCACGAAGCATCGTTACCCATCGCTCCACAAAAGCCGTCCCCTCGCCCATACCCGGGCGCGAGCCAGGGACCCTCTGCACATATCCGTCCCCTCCGTCCCCACGCCCATACCCGGGCGCGAGCCAGGGACCCTCTGCACATATCAACAACAGTCACCCACGAAGCATCGTTACCCATCGTTCCACAAAAGCCGTTCCCTCGCCCATACCCGGGCGCGAGCAAGGGACCCTCTGCACATATCAACAACAGTCACCCACGAAGCATCGTTACCCATCGCTCGTGGGTGACTGTTGTTGATATGTGCAGAGGGTCCCTGGCTCGCGCCCGGGTATGGGCGAGGGGACGGTCTAAAGTTATACTGTTACATAAACACTACCTCATTGTTGTGGATGCTACCATTACCTATTACGGAGCAAGTGACGTCACCGATCGAAACGCTATTCAGCGCGCACCACCGCTAACTAAGCTAGCCGTTTCACATCCGTTACATTTAGAAACAGGACTGAGTTTGGGAAACCCTGTGCTAAATGATTCAAATGTAAAACATAGAAACCATGTGTTTGATACGTTTCATTAATTCTGTTCCAGTCATTACAATGAGCCTGTCCTACCCAATTAAGGTGCCACCAGCCGCCTGTGCTGGGGATCCCCCATCCCCACACCCAGTGCTGATGCTTGCATAGCTGTATAAGTGTGTTAGGTCTTAAAATAGTTATTTTTACCTATTTGTCATCACATCGATTCCATAACCTCTAGGGCAAAGTGTCCTTTATTTACCTTGTTGGGTATCTTCTTGAATTACTTGACTATTCAAGGTAACGTCATTTCCTCGACAGGCAAGTAAGCGCAAGTCTAGCGGGCGACAGCTGCTCGCGTCGAAGCTGAGTTTACTATATATGGGCAAAGCCAGGCATACGGAGAGTGCCGTAAGCTTCCGTGTTTGTGCGATTAGCAGAGTCCAGAACTGCCGGTGGATAAGGGAGGTTTGGCGTTTCATTCATCGGAGGAATTAACACAAAATCTGCGAATATGACCTATGATTTGAGTAAGTAGTTTTATTGGTTTCATTTTTGAAATAATATACATTAAAGATGGACCTTTAATCGTTCCCTTAGTACAATGAGTGCTTCACCACAGAGAAACAGCTAACGTTAGCTAGCTAGCTACTGTAACTACGTGTGTAAGCACTAACCTCGCCCATTCTGAATTTTCAATCACATTCCTTGTCTTGAGACATCACACCCCTGCCAAAGTTATTCTGTAACTAGGTAAATAGCCACGTATTCATAAGAGTTTCCTCTCATTGGATGGAGCTTGAAAGGGAACCTACACTGTTTTGAAATTGTTTGAAGGAAATATGACACTCGATTTCTGCACGAAATATGCAACGCAGTGTTGACATGTCACTGAGTGTGAGTGATTTTAGTAACACTACACAGTCGTATGTATATTTTACACGTATCTGCTAACGTGTAGTTAATGTATCAGCTAAAAGCAGAGGTACATGAAGACCTATTTATTGTCTTTGTGACAGACTGCTATTACAGGTCGTCTGCTATGCATTTCAGAGGCCTGGCATCATACATAATAGAAGCAGCAGTGTCATTTAGTTTGTATTAATTGAAGTGTAGTTTTGATTTGTCCGTTTTTACAGCTTCTGTAGGCTGATCTTAATGTGTTTTTTTTATACCAACCAAATAGGTCAATGCTTAGACTAACTTAGATGATGTTGTTATTATTAATAATACACATTTCCTTGCCGTTCACACAGAGCATGTATTTGCCAGCCTCCCGCAGATGGAACGAGGAGTTGCCAAAGTCCTTGGTGGAGATCCCAAAGGCAACAACTTCCTCTACACCAATGGGAAGAGTGTCATCATCAGGAACATAGATGTAATTCCTTAAATCTAATGGACATATCACTTGACACATTGTTGGCAGCTGATAACCTGAAACTCACAGGCCTATATTTGGGTGTGTTCATTTACAGTAAAACGTCTGAACTGGGCTGGTCAGATTTTATAAAGTATTTAACCTCTTCCCGAGTCTATATTGTGTGTGAGAACCTGTACTAATGTTCAAGCTTTGCCTTCATCTCTGACAGAACCCTGCCATAGCTGACATCTACACCGAGCACCCTCATCAAGTTACTGTTGCCAAGTATGCTCCCAGTGGCTTCTACATTGCGTCTGGAGGTAGCTAGATATTTATGACCTACTTGTGTGCATGTACTGACATGTATCTGTAACTGATAGATGCGCACACACACAGACACTACATGTTAATGTATTTTAATTGTAGTATTTTTGTTTTTTGTCCTGACTTTTTTGTTGTCGGACTCCAGTAAGACTAGCTATTGGCGTTGGCTAATGGGATCCTAATAAATCATGTCTTATCATAAAACATGCCAAGAAATGTGAATGCTTTTTCAAATTCACTCGGATCTCATCTGTCAATGGATTTGTCTTAATTGTGAATAATGACAAGACCTGTACCTGGTCTTCTCATGCATGTGGTTTCTGTGGAGAACATCTTATTTGCACAAAGACAAATGGCCAGAGATAATTTTTATGGTAGTGATGCCAAATCTACAACGTTCAAATATGTTTCCTACAGATGTGTCTGGTAAGATCCGTATCTGGGACACTACCCAGAAGGAGCACCTTCTGAAGTACGAGTACCAGCCTTTTGGGGGCAAAATCAAGGACATCGCCTGGACTGAGGACAGCAAAAGGATTGCTTGTGTGGGAGAGGGACGTGAGAAGTAAGTCTGTAGGGCCTAGTTCAGACCACATGCAGGACAGGGACATGGTGCCTGTACCGTTATCTTACAAATAAGAGCTCGGGTCCTGCTAACAGTGCAGCATTTACACTTTGGTGAACAATGGTTGTACGTCCTGGAGGATTGCATAAGCTTTGTCTGCTGTCAACGCGTTATGGGGTGTGCAGGTTTTTGTTCCACATCAGCAATAACATGTCCATGAATTATAGAATCATGATCAGCTGAATCAGGGTTGTGTTAAATTAGGCATATGCCAAACTCTTTTGAAACTAAAATTAACATCCTTAGTGGGTATGTTCAGTTGATGCCTCCTTTTTGTTCAATTGCTTCGTCCTGTTTTGTCTTCTGAACATGTCCCCAGAATGTTGGGGCAACAGCTCTCAACTCTAGTGACTAACCCTGTTGTAAACATTCCAGTATCTGACATGAATTGAATATTCAATTACTAGACATCACTTGAACCCCTTTAAAATGAGATTTCGGACGTCAGAAGATTAATTCAAAAACACCCTTCACCCAAGACTTTCATAACTCCCCTAAAACTTAGATAAGGTTGTCTCTTTCATCTATGCACTTATGAATTATGAATGATTTGCTTCTATCTAGTGAATCGCTGCACATTTTGCATTGCATCATGTCCTGTCCCACTTTGAATGTGTGTGTTCTTCCTTTCAGGTTTGGGGCTGTGTTCCTGTGGGACACTGGCTCCTCAGTGGGCGAGATCTCGGGCCACTCCAAAATCATCAACAGCGTGGACATCAAGCAGACTCGTCCCTACCGCCTCATCACCGGTAGTGATGACAACTGTGGGGCCTTCTTTGAGGGACCCCCTTTCAAGTTCAAGTTCTCAAGCACAGTGAGTGACCTTTTCTCAATGAGTCTCAACTCGTCTCTGGCCTCCCTTTTTATAGAAAAAGGTAATCGAGCAGAGGCGGCGAGGGGAAGTGGACAAATGTGCTTGTATGAAACTACTACTCCAATTGTGCATCAGGCAAATTACATTTACAGGGTGTAATCCCAAAATGTATGAAGTGATATCAAATCTTGCTAGTTGTGCAAGACATTTTGTAGATAAAAGGATACATAGCATATCGTTTTTAAATCTTTGCAAGCTTTTCTCCTACAAGAAAGCAATTAGCTGATTCAAGGGGGGTGGGAGATTTCATAACTCTTAGGTAAAAGGACTCCGGTAGGATATACTTGTTCCTTGCCAAAATGAGGCTATTGGGGAGGATAGTTTTCCATTTGCCTACTAACTAATTGACACTCCACTTGACCACTTATCGGTTTGTGAGTTACAGAGAGAGGGCAGAGTACAGAATTTTCCCCAAATTAGAAAAGGCTAATGTGACTGACATTTCTGAAGAAATTTGGGAATTGATTCTGGATTTAAAAAAAATATATTTAAAAAAAAAGAGTATTTCCTTTTGGTACTACAGACCTTTTCACTCGGTTGGCCCTGTCGTGAGCACGGACGGAAGTCACGGTGGGAAAAGTACTCAATTGTCATTCTTGAGTAAAAGATGAAAGATAACTTAATAAAAGGTTACTAAAGTAAAAGTGAGTCACTCAAGTAGTTATTTACTGGGTAAGTCAAAGTATTTGGTTTATAATATACTTAAGTATATAAACAATTTCAAATTCACTATATAAACAAATCATACGGCACCATTTCTATTGACAGAGTGTGCCCCTGGCTATCCAACACCTTTACAAATTAAGCATTTTTGTTTAGTGAGTCCGCCAGATCAAAGGCAGTAGGGATGACCAAAGATGTTGTCTTGATGAGTCTGAATTGGACCATTTTCATGTCTTGCTAAGCTTTCAAAATATAATGAGTACTTTAGAGTGCCATGGAAAATGTATGGAGTAAAAAGTAAAAAGTAAAGTATAAAAAGTATATATATCGTAAAGTACAGACCCCCAAAATTGACTTAAGTAGTAATTTACACCACTGGGAAGCCATACATTTGTTGACCATGGAACGTATCAGTGTGCGTCGGAGTCAAGCCAACTTTGGTTTCTTTTAAAGCGCAAAAGGCGATTTTTGACATTGTCTCAGTCACTTAGCTCATGGTGCTGAGCTGCTGATGACATTAGTCTGGTTAACATGCTGAATTCTGACGAGGCTTTAAAGTAGGGCTGGGAATTACCAGGGCCCTCATGATAGGATATTACTTTGGTGCTGATATGATATGTATTGCGACTCACGATTCTCACAAGTCTATGTATTGCAATTCGATACTGCACACTGACTTGATGTTATTGCTCACCATATGTCTGCTGCTGAGTGACGAGCGAGCCATGAGAAAGTGAGTTTTGATCAGTCATGGAAATAAAGTGCTAAAAACAAATTGGCTCACTGTTTAAAAATAAGATGGATAGCAAACTATCAAGGACAAATACTGGAATTTTGGTGCGGGTACATCCGACTAATATTATTTTATTTATTTTTATTTCACCTTTATTTAACCAGGTAGGCAAGTTGAGAACAAGTTCTCATTTACAATTGCGACCTGGCCAAGATAAAGCAAAGCAGTTCGACAGATACAACGACACAGAGTTACACATGGAGTAAAACAAACATACAGTCAATAATACAGTATAAACAAGTCTATATACAATGTGAGCAAATGAGGTGAGAAGGGAGGTAAAGGCAAAAAAGGCCATGGTGGCAAAGTAAATACAATATAGCAAGTAAAACACTGGAATGGTAGTTTTGCAATGGAAGAATGTGCAAAGTAGACATAAAAATAATGGGGTGCAAAGGAGCAAAATAAATAAATAAATTAAATACAGTTGGGAAAGAGGTAGTTGTTTGGGCTAAATTTTAGGTGGGCTATGTACAGGTGCAGTAATCTGAAAGATGCTCTGACAGTTGGTGCTTAAAGCTAGTGAGGGAGATAAGTGTTTCCAGTTTCAGAGATTTTTGCAGTTCGTTCCAGTCACTGGCAGCAGAGAACTGGAAGGAGAGGCGGCCAAAGAAAGAATTGGTTTTGGGGGTGACCAGAGAGATATACCTGCTGGAGCGTGTGCTACAGGTGGGAGATGCTATGGTGACCAGTGAGCTGAGATAAGGGGGGACTTTACCTAGCAGGGTCTTGTAGATGACATGGAGCCAGTGGGGTTGGCGACGAGTATGAAGCGAGGGCCAGCTAACGAGAGCGTACAGGTCGCAATGGTGGGTAGTATATGGGGCTTTGGTGACAAAACGGATTGCACTGTGATAGACTGCATCCAATTTGTTGAGTAGGGTATTGGAGGCTATTTTGTAAATGACATCGCCAAAGTCGAGGATTGGTAGGATGGTCAGTTTTAGAAGGGTATGTTTGGCAGCATGAGTGAAGGATGCTTTGTTGCGAAATAGGAAGCCAATTCTAGATTTAACTTTGTATTGGAAATGTTTGATATGGGTCTGGAAGGAGAGTTTACAGTCTAACCAGACACCTAAGTATTTGTAGTTGTCCACGTATTCTAAGTCAGAGCCGTCCAGAGTAGTGATGTTGGACAGGCGGGTAGGTGCAGGTAGCGATCGGTTGAAGAGCATGGATTTAGTTTTACTTGTATTTAAGAGCAATTGGAGGCCACGGAAGGAGAGTTGTATGGCATTGAAGCTTGCCTGGAGGGTTGTTAACACAGTGTCCAAAGAAGGGCCGGAAGTATACAGAATGGTGTCGTCTGCGTAGAGGTGGATCAGGGACTCACCAGCAGCAAGAGCGACCTCATTGATGTATACAGAGAAGAGAGTCGGTCCAAGAATTGAACCCTGTGGCACCCCCATAGAGACTGCCAGAGGTCCGGACAGCAGACCCTCCGATTTGACACACTGAACTCTATCAGAGAAGTAGTTGGTGAACCAGGCGAGGCAATCATTTGAGAAACCAAGGCTGTCGAGTCTGCCGATGAGGATGTGGTGGTTGACAGAATCGAAAGCCTTGGCCAGATCAATGAATACGGCTGCACAGTAATGTTTCTTATCGATGGCGGTTAAGATATCGTTTAGGACCTTGAGCGTGGCTGAGGTGCACCCATGACCAGCTCTGAAACCAGATTGCATAGCAGAGAAGGTATGGTTAGATTCGAAATGGTCGGTAATCTGTTTGTTGACTTGGCTTTCGAAGACCTTAGAAAGGCATGGTAGGATAGATATAGGTCTGTAGCAGTTTGGGTCAAGAGTGTCCCCCCCTTTGAAGAGGGGGATGACCGCAGCTGCTTTCCAATCTTTGGGAATCTCAGACGACATGAGAGGTTGAACAGGCTAGTAATAGGGGTGGCAACAATTTCGGCAGATAATTTTAGAAAGAAAGGGTCCAGATTGTCTAGCCCGGCTGATTTGTAGGGGTCCAGATTTTTCAGCTCTTTCAGAACATCAGCTGAATGGATTTGGGAGAAGGAGAAATGGGGAAGGCTTGGGCGAGTTGCTGTTGGGGGTGCAGTGCTGTTGACCGGGGTAGGAGTAGCCAGGTGGAAAGCATGGCCAGCCATAGAAAAATGCTTATTGAAATTCTCAATTATGGTGGATTTATCAGTGGTGACAGTGTTTCCTATCTTCAGTGCAGTGGGCAGCTGGGAGGAGGTGTTCTTATTCTCCATGGACTTTACAGTGTCCCAGAACTTTTTTGAGTTGGTGTTGCAGGAAGCAAATTTCTGCTTGAAAAAGCTAGCCTTGGCTTTTCTAACTGCCTGTGTATAATGGTTTCTAGCTTCCCTGAATAGCTGCATATCACGGGGGCTGTTCGATGCTAATGCAGAACGCCATAGGATGTTTTAGCGTTGGTTAAGGGCAGTCAGGTCTGGGGAGAACCAAGGGCTATATCTGTTCCTGGTTCTAAGTTTCTTGAATGGGGCATGTTTATTTAAGATGGTTAGGAAGGCATTTTAAAAAAAATATCCAGGCATCCTCTACTGATGGCATCCTCTACTGTACCCCCCCCCCCCCCATATCTAATTTAAAGAGGGTCCCAGAACAGCAAAGAACACTCTAGTGAACATATTGACAATATTGTAGTCAAGGTGAACTACACTCTGCTCTTGGGCCTATGCATTTACAGTTTATTTGGACCACTTGACCTTTTCCATGTTGTATCTTCTAACCTTATTCTAAAAAGGATTCAATGGATTTCTTCCTCATAAATCTACACACAATGACAACTTTTTTTATTTGTATACATTTTTTGCAAAAAATAAATAAAACTGACACTTTGCTATGACACTTGAAATTGAGCTCTGGTGCATCCTGTTTCCATTGATCATCTACAACTTGACTGGAGTCCACCTCTGGTAAATTCAATTGATTGGACATGGTTTGGTAAGTCTCTATATAAGCTCCACAGTTGACCGTGCATGTCAGAGGAAAAACCAAGCCATGGTAGAGCTCCGAGACAGGATTGTCTCCGACCATGAGAAACAAGATTCTCTGGTCTGATGAAACCAAGATTGATCTCTTTGGCCTGAATGCCAACCATCACGTTTGGAGGAAACCTTGCACCATCCCTGTGGTGAAGCATGGTGGTGGCAGCATCATGCTGTGGGGATGTTTTTCAGAGACTGGGAGACTAGTCAGGATTGAGGGAAAGATGAACAGAGCAAAGTACAGGGAGATCCTTGCTGAACCTGCTCCAGAATGCTCAGGACATCAGACTGAGGCGAGGTTCACCTTCCAACAGGACAATGACCCACACAGCCAAGACAATGCAGGAGTGGCTTCGGGCCAAGTCTCGGAATGTCCTTGAGTGGCCAAGCCAGAGCCCGGACTTGAACTTGATGGAAAAGCTCTTGAGAGACCTGAAAATAGCTGTGCAGTGGCGCTCCCCATCCAACCTGACACAGCTTGAGAGGATCTGCAGATAAGAATAGGAGGAACTCTCCAAATACAGGTTTGCCAAGCTTGTAGCGTCATGCCCAAGAAGACTCGCTGCCAAGGTGCTTCAACAAAGTACTGAGTAAAAGGTCTAAATAGTTATGTAAATGTAATATTTCAGTTAATTTTTAAATTTGCATACATTTGATAAAAATCAGTTTTTGCTTTCATTGTGTGTAGATTGCAATCTATTTTAGTAAGTCTAATGTAACAATGCGTTGAGGGGTTTGAATACTTTCCAAACGCACGGTACATTCTTGACAACTTTTTTTTGAGTGCTTCTCAGTTTCTCAGGATCAGTGTTTTATGTACTTTCACATGGTGTCAACTGCAAGTTGAGGTTCGTACAGACTGACCTCAACTTATTCAATAAGTATCCTTTTCAAAAAATGTTTTGGTGCTTTATGCTTAGCAAACACTACCTGCCTTGGAGCAGTCAGCTTTTTTGCAGTTTTGGGATGATGTGTCTGGATTAGGGTTTGCTACAGGCTGCCACCAGTCACTGTTTGTGGTCTTGGGCCAAGTCCATACACATTTACTGCTTATAAATCCACATTTTAGTCCCATTAGGCAAATTTAGCAAAAAAATATTGGGTGGGGGTGGAGAAACAACAATCAATACATTGCAGAATTAAAACCTACTACAATTCAATGTGATCCAGCCTAAAAAGAAAATAATTTATACTCCTCTGTAACAGATACTTTATTAAGCACGTGACCTCACTCCGCAATAATTGAGACTTGTGAGATCTACTATATGGGTGTTGAAAAAGGGAACCGTATGTATCGAAACAACTGATTCCTCTGAAGAATTTCTGCTCAGGGTCTCCAGAAGTATGTTGTCCCTTCTGTATGTTTTACATTTATTTTTAAATTTGACCTTTTATTTAACCAGGTAGGCTAGTTGAGAACAAGTTCTCATTTGCAACTGCGACCTGGCCAAGATAAAGCAAAGCAGTGTGACACAGTTACACATGGTGTAAACAATAAACAAGTCAATGACACAGTAGAAAAAATAAAGTCTATATACAGTGTGTCCAAAAGGCATGAGGAGGTAGGCAATAAATAGGCCGTAGGAGGGAATAACTACAATTTAGCAGATTAACACTGGAGTGATAAATGAGCAGATTATGATGTGCAAGTAGAGCTACTACTTGTTGTCCGGACAACATGCCCTCCGACTTGACTCCCTGAACTCTGTTTGCAAAGTAGTTGGTGAACCAGGCGAGGCAGTCATTAGAAAAACCAAGGCTATTGAGTCTGCCGATAAGAATATGGTGATTGAGAGTCAAAAGCCTTGGCCAGGTTGATTAAGACTGCTGCACAGTACTGTCCTTTATCGATGGCGGTTATGATATCGTTTAGTACCTTGAGCGGGGTTGAGGTGCATCCGTGACCGGCTCAGAAGCCGGATTGCACAGCGTAGAAGGTACGGTGGGATTCGAAGTGGTCAGTGATCTGTTTTATTAACTTGGCTTTCAAAGACTTTGGATAGGCAGGGCATGATGGATATAGGTCTGTAACAGTTTGGGTCTAGGGTATCACTCCCTTTGAAGAGAGGGATGACCACAGCAGCTTTCCAATCTCTATGGATCTCAGACGATATGAAAGAGGTTCAACAGGCTGGTAATAGGGGTTGGAACAATGGCGGTGGATAGTTTTAGAAAGAGAGGGTCCAGATTGTCTAGCCCAGCTGATTTGTACGGGTCCGGGTTGCAGCTCTTTCAGAACATCTGCTGTCTGGATTTGGGTGAAGGAGAAGCTGGGAGGCTTGGGCGAGTAGCTGCGGGTGAGGCGGAGCTGTTGGCCGGGGTTGGAGTAGCCAGGAGGAAGGCATGGCCAGCTGTTGAGAAATGCTTATTGAAATGTTCGATTGTCATGGATTTATCAGTGGTGACCGTGTTACCTAGACTCAGTGCAGTGGGCAGCTGGGAGGAGGTGTTCTTGTTCTTCATGGACTTTAGTGTCCCAAAACTTTTTAGAATTAGAGCTTCCAGATGTGAATTTCTGCTTGAAAATACTAGCCTTTGCTTTCCGGACTGACCTGCGTGTATTGGTTCCTGACTTCCCTGAACAGTTGCATATCGTGGGGACTATTCGATGCGATTGCAGTCCGCCACAGCAAGTTTTTGTGCTGGTCAAGGGCAGTCGGGTCTGGAGTGAACCAAGGGTTATGTCTGTTCTTCATTTTCTTTTGAATGGGGCATAGTTCTGTATATTATTCCTTTTTTTTTTCAAATAAGTTTTTTTTAGAAAGCTGGCACAATGAGTTAGTCAGGTAACTGTCAAATTACTTGCAATATTTAAGAGACTTAAAATTGACAGTATAATTGATAGACAACAACCAATATACAAATGTTGCTTTCTTAAATTAACCAGAAAATCAATAATAGTCCTTTTGTTTTGGAAAAGCTCAAGTCTCTAACAATCCCCTACCCCATCCTAGGACCACAGCCGGTTTGTCAACTGCGTGCGTTTCTCTCCAGACGGGAACCGCTTCTGTACTGCTGGCGCTGACGGTCAGGTGAGTCCGCTAGCTACCAGAGCTGCTCCATGGTCAGGGACCCAGCATCACTAAGGTGGTCTCAGAACCCACCACAGTTGATAGAACATTGACAGCCTGTCTTAATTCTTCTAGAATTGTATTTTATACTGAACAAAAATATACACGCAACATGTAAAGTGTTGGTCCCATGTTTCATGAGCTGAAATAAAAGATTTCAGACATTTTCCATACGGTCAAAAAGCTTATTCGGTCAAATTTGGTGCGCATTTCTTATTTTGCCAAGATAATCCATACACCTGACAGGTGTGGCATATCAATAAGCATGATCATTACACAGGTGCACCTTGTGCTGGGGACAAAAGGCCACTCCAAGGTTGTCACACAATGCCACAGATGTCTCAAGTTGAGGGAGTGTGCAATTTGGCATGCTGACTGCAGGAATGTCCACCAGAGCTGTTGCCAGAATTTAATGTTCATTTCTCTACCATAAGCAGTCTCCAACGTCATTTTAGAGATAATGGCAGTACACCCGACCGGCCTCAACCGCAGACCACGTGTAACCACGCAAGCCCAGGACCTCCACATCTGTCTTCTTCACCTGCGGGATCGTCTGAGAACAGCCACCCGGACAGCTGGTGAAACTGAGGAGTACTTTTGTCTGTAATTAAGCCCTTTTGTGGGGAAAACAAATTCTGATTGGGTGTGCCTATGCCCACCCATGGCTGCGCCCCTGTCCAGTCATGAAATCCATAGATTAGGGCCTAATTAATTTATTTCAATTGAGTTCCTTATATAAACTAACTCAAAATTGTTGAATGTTGTGTTTATATTTTTGTTCAGTATATTTTAGTGAATGTGTGTGGTGGCGGGGGATTAGAAGTACAGTAGAAAACAGCTGTAACTCAGCACATTATGTCAGATACTTTCCAGTGAACTGACAAGAATTGCTGACTGGAGGGCAGTAGTAGACAGATGGGTGTTTCTACGTGGCTGTTGAAATTCAATTTTACTCTACAGTACTGGTTCTTACTAGAATTGTCAAATTGCCCTGTTTTCCTAGATCTTCCTATACGACGGAAAGACTGGCGAGAAGCTTGGGGCTCTGGGCGGAGCAAAGGCCCACGAAGGAGGAGTCTATGCCGTAAGTATCTCGACGGGGTTTCTCTTATTGTTCAACTTTGCCTGGTGGTTTGAGACATGTAGGCATTGGGTTTTTACTTTAGCCTGCTGGGAATGGAAACGTCAGTCTTTTTCCTCTTCAGCATAACTTGTCAGGCTTCACTGCTGAGGGGTGAACACCCAGTCAAGATTAAAGCTGCCATGCAGTTGCTAGAGGGACTTGAACGTAAACAAACTAAATTAAATGCTTTCCTTTTCAAATTAGAAGTGCAATGTGTTCCTGTGAAAACAAAGTCAAACTTTCTTGTACCCACTGCATTTTAAAACACTATTTCACTTTGCATGCCCCCAACAATATTTGATTTCTAGGAGTTTGAATTGGTGATTGAGTGTAACAAGATAATTAAACTGTATCTAATGTATTCCATCACTGGCATATCTGAACTGGGATTCTAACCCACAACAGAACATGCATTGGAATGTCTAGTTCCAGTGTGACTACTTCAGGTCTCAGGAAGACCGTAGTGATTAACTTAGCCATCTGCTTAATAAAATGCTTGGCACTGTACATTTTGCATTACCAAAGAGAAACTATAGCGGCACAGGTTTAATCTGAAAGCATTGTGATAACCGACAGTGATGTGATGCCTATTTGTCACCCTGGGTCCACTCCTTCCCCCTGTTCTCCTTCAGGTGAGCTGGAGCCCTGACAGCTCCCAGCTCATCTCTGCCTCGGGTGACAAGACTGTGAAGCTGTGGGATGTGGGCACCAGCATGGCCCTGACCACCTTCAACATGGGCGCCGACGTCATGGACCAGCAGCTGGGCTGCCTGTGGCAGAAGGACCACCTGCTCAGCATATCCCTGTCGGGCTACATCAACTACCTGGATAAGAGCAACCCCGACCGGCCGCTCCGCACCATCAAGGTAAGCCTAAACCTTCTTTCTCATGACAGGGTTTTCAGAATGCAATATGGTGTAGTGTGAACACATCTTAGAGTTGGGGAATGAGGATCAGGGCTTGAGGGTGTTTAATATTTAAATATTTTTTACAATTTGAACATAACTGGCAGGCTTAATCTCCTGATATTGATGCTCTGCCCAGAAACGGTCCCTAGCTGACTTGGCTTGTCTACAAACATTATCCTGATCACATAATCTTCCTTTAAAGTTGTCTTCAAGTCACTCGTTACTAAACACAAGCACATAGTTCAGTAACAGGAAAGGAGATGGCATACAAGTGGTTGTCAGCATTCCTCAAAATGAAATGGTTAATTTTGACAGTTTGCTAGAGTCCCATGAAATTGCACAATGATGGAAAATGCTGAATTGGTGCCAAAACTGAAAGTATCACTGCGACACTTGAGTCAAATAGAATGAATGAATGTTCTTAACTGACTGTGCTAAATAATTCTCTCACATTATGTGCCTTACAGGGTCACAGCAAATCCATTCAGTCCTTGACAGTTCACAAAAACAAGGGAAGGGCTTACATCTACTCTGGCAGCCATGACGGGCACATCAATATCCTTTCACTGGGAAAATGAAGGCATGCTGTGTCAACACTGAGGCATATTAATGATGAACTGCTTTCTGCACAGTCCAATTCCCCTGAATGAATGGGGCTTATCTAGGTGGTTGGCATTTGGAACACAATGAGCCTAATAAATTCCCTCAAGTGTTAATAGTCAAAGCCTTGTGTATTCATAACCCAGTAGCAACATTGGCACCTAATGAAGAATCACATAAAATGTAATGGCCATGTCTGCTTATATTCCATTACATAAATGTACTGCACATAACTGTTGCGGATGTCCTTGTATCCATCTGTTAGTTTAACAAGAGGCCCACACCACCAATGTTATGGTCCCTTGTGTTAGATAAGATCTGCTCTGCTGCCCTCTCCTGGTGTCAGTCAGACGATCCTTAACTGTGGCTTCCACATTACTGGGATGCCGAGACCGGGGAGAACAACTGCTTCTCAGGGAAGGGCCACAGCAACCTTGTCACAAAGATGGCGGTGGATGAGGCCGACCAGCTGGTGACTTGCAGCATGGATGACACTGTCCGCTTCACCAGCATGACAAAGAAAGAATACAGGTGGGTCCAGAAGTGTTCTATACTGAAGGTAGTAGATGAGATTAAAATACAGATTTCACTGAAATATTTATCAGTTCTCTTATCTCTAGTGAGGGTAGCTTTGTAATTATACTGCTTCCTTATGAGATTCACTTTTTGTCATTGGACAAGATGGCTGTTGTGATGTCGTACTTTCGGTGTGTTCATTCGTAAACCAATAGTGACATGTATATTTGACACCTGTTCACTGGACATGCTACCTTGTCCTGGACCTGCTGTTTCAACCCTCTTGCTCTCACCTGACCTCTGAATGCTCGCCTATGAAAAGCCAACTAACATTTACTCTGGAGGTGCTGATGTGTTGCACGCTCTATAAACACTGATTATTTGAGCTTGCTGATCATCTATGACCGTTTGAATGTCTTTAACGATCTGGCCTTAATGGTTATGTACTCTTATCTCGACCTGGCACAGCCAGAAGAGTGTGGTTTCTTCTTAGGTTCCTGCCTTTCTAGGTATAAATGCTTCAGCTGCGTTACTTGCTCTTTGGGGTTTTAGACTGTGTTGCTGTATAGCACTTTTTGACTTCCGCTGATGTAAAAAGTGCTTCATAAATCCATTTGATTGAACACTATTAATGATATTGGAAAGGGCAGAGGTGGGACCAAGTCATTGGTGTTAAAGTCTAGTTGCAAGTCAACATATTTGTGACTCAAGCCCACTGTTCCTAGGCAGTCATTGAAAATAAGAATTTGTTCTTAACTGACTTGCCTAGTAAAAAAATAAAAAACACCTCTGGGAAAGGGTATGTTCAGTTAATAGTGAATCTATTGACATGTTGACCCCCCCCCCCACCAAACTGAGTTGTTGTAGAGAAAAAACTGCGTGATGACGTAGTGCACACGATGTACTTTTTCCCGTAAGTTTTCATGTACTGAATAAAAATCTGAAGTGTGTGTTTCCGTCACCTTTTCAACTCTACTATTGCATTAAATAGCAAATGTTCCCACTCTGCTCTTGCATTGTGCACTCTAGCCAACAGTTTGCAGGTAGATTGCTGATAGGCTAGTCTACATGAGGTTATGGATAAATTCAATATTTTATTTTTTCCAACGTCAGTCGAGCATTGATCATAATGGCAACAAAATAAGACCCTAGATATTTTTTGGACAGCTGCATCAAGCTCATTACCATTCACTTTCAGCACCCTGTGAAGTTCATAACTTATTTCAGCTGTAGCCTAAAACTCTGTGGTTTCCTGAGTCGTGGTGGGAGGACCACACCATATCGTATGACTCCAAGTTAGCGTTGATATAATGGTTATTATATCAATGTTTGCACATAACGGCGTCCACCGCCATTTCACGTGTAATTGCCAACACAAAGTTCTGACCGTGTCGAACTAACAAATTGTTGGCATTTATAAAATTCCCCCGTAACTTCATGTCTTTTTTTTTTGTTTTTATAGGGTAGAACCAGCCATTGGTGTGGCTGGAAATGTGGTTACTAACAGTTTGTTTTTGCAGTGCTTCCAACCTGGTAAAGATGGATGTCCAGCCTAAACATGTTTCCGTAGCAACAGGGGGGCTCACATTGGCAGTGTGCATTGGACAGGTAACAAAATCCTCTCCTAATGTGTGCCAACTGATTTCACTCCAGCATCATAGTATGGTAGACAGTGTTGTCAACACAAATAAGTATTTTGTGTCATTCATATATGGGTGACACCATTTAATTGTCTGTTCTGGATTGTGTTAATATTGACTGAATGTGTGGTTGTCAGGTGGTGTTGCTGAAGGACCAGAAGAAGGTGTTCATGCTGGACAGTCTGGACTACGAGCCTGAAGCAGGAGCCATCCACCCAGGAGGCAGCACTGCGGCAGTGGGCGGAGCAGTAAGTCTACATATAGGAACTTCATTTGAACTGGAACTATTATAGCTTAGTGTTAGATCATACTACTTCAGATCCATCTTAGTGTGGGATCAATGACAGTTTTCCTGAATAGCCTGATTATACACATGCACTTCATGTGATACGCAGAAGCTCCAGATCTTTTGGTGCTGCTGACTAAAGATCCCAAGAAGTTGGATCCACAGCCACTCTGCACTATTAACCAGTGCTATGAAACTCTGAGGGAATGATACTGTTGTTCAACTGATTGCTGATTTTATTTAGGTGTGGGTTGGATCCAACTACTCAAAATTCCTCCCCTTGTCCATAGTATTTCTTTGACACCTCTCTCCCTCCTCCCGGCAGGATGGGAAGGTCCACTTGTATTCTGTCCAAGGCAACACTCTGAAGGATGAGGGGAAGAGCATGGAGGCCAAAGGGCCAGTCACAGACATGGCCTACTCCAAAGACGGAGCCTACCTGGCCGTCACTGATGAGAAGAAGGTCGTCACAGTTTTCACTGTGGCGGATGATTACTCGGTATGCAGTCTCCCACGCATCCATCTCGAGCTAAATTTGCAAAAATAACCTATTAACATGTCCCATATTGATTTTCCTGAATGCTCAAATTATATACAATAAATATATTCCTAAAGCCCAATGAACAGTAAATGCCATTTGGGTTTGTGAATATCAGTCGGGGGTAGTGTAATGCATACAACCATCCCATCAATTTGAGTATGAGTGGAGACTTAATGTTGGATTCTGTATCCATTTCTGTTAATCCCCCTCCTACAGGTCAAAAATGATTTTTATGGACACCACGCTAAAGTAGTTACCTTGGCCTGGTCCCCCGACAATGAGCACTTTGCCAGCGGTGGAATGGACATGATGGTCTACGTTTGGACAGTGAATGATGCAGACAAGAGGCTGAAGATCCCAGGTGAGGGCCAGCAAAGGTGGCACACACACCCACATAGAGAAGTGTCTGAAGTTATTTAAATCCTCTCTTTGTTATCGTATTCAGATATTTGAAGTCATGGAAACTGAAGATGTTGCTCGGATAATGTGTCGCCACTCTCGACAGGGGTGGGGTTTTAAACTGCTGATCTTTCTGTAGCAACTATTTTGAGCTGGTAGTTTAATTTGTGAGGACAACAAATGTTAACATTACAAAAAGTACGGGGGGGGTGTTGTGATAATAGAAAAAAATCACATTTTAAGTGTGTGCTAACTGGCGAGGAAGCTATCTTGTAGTACCATTGCTGCAGAATTTCCCCAATGTTCCCAAATGTAATTATTTTCACCACCGCTAGATGGCAGTATCTTCCTTAGACACCATCATTCTAGGGCGGCCTTAAAGTATGTACCTGTTAATGGCGGGTCGTGATGTGTCAGAGTAAATTTATAACTATTTAAATAATTATTGGAATTGATTTGGCCAAGTGCATCTACGGTCTCTGCTCAGTTTGGCAGCTGTGTGAGAGGGGGATGCCCGTGTCAGTTTGGCAGCTGTGTGAGAGGGGGATGCCCGTGTCAGTTTGGCAGCTGTGTGAGAGGGGGATGCCCATGTGTTTCGCAGTTTTCTTGATCACTCCGCGACACACACTGCAGTGCTGTCAGCCGTGACTTGTCATTCCCACCCGCCATCACTCTCCGCTGTTATCAAATGGACTCATGCTCGCCACAAGTTCTGACTGAGCTCAATAGTTATGAAACGGATATACAGCGATGAGTTTCTCTCCCTTTCATACGAACTTCTAACGAGGAGCGCCCACAATGTGTTTTGAGCGGTGAAGTGCTTAGTAATGGCTCTCAAATAGAAAAAATTAATAAAATGACACGTCCTGACCAAACATCCACAGCATGATGATAAACCCAGGGAGTTCTTTGAGAACAGGGCAGAATGCTTCAGGAAACGGTGCTTCGACAGTGGAATATTTAAATCTGCTAGCAAGGCATTGTTGTAATTTTATAACAGGTGATGATGAGCAGAAATAAGGCAGTACTAACTCATCGTAGCTGTGCGTTTCTCTTTTCAGACAATCCCCTTGCCTTGTACACAGGTAGTAGCTAACATTCACCAAGCAAGCTAGTTACTGATAGTGCAACCCTAGTAACAGTACGGAAGAAAAATGATCAGGCTTACTGTACAGCTTACTGTAGAAATTATTTTAAACTTCTGGGTTGTAACTGTTGCTGTTACAATACAATAAATTGTATTCTTAACTGGAATAAACTGAGGCAAGATGCTTTTTGAGGCAAACACCCAATTGTGGATTGTTCATCTACAGCAGGAAGCAGTCGCCTGCCTGACTGAGAAAGCAGTAGATGTTCTGGTCCAGTTTGGCACCACATACCTATGTGAGTCAGGGTTCACAACTCTGACATACTTAAAAACCAATACAGGAAGAGTATGACCTCAGTGTTGCACTTGCAAAAACAGAGCCCAGAATATACATGCTTTTTGAAAACTTCAACGAGCCACACCTCTTATTAGGACTCTGTTGTCCACATCTGTGTGCTGTGATCAATCAGTTTATTCCAGTTCAGAATAGAAGTATGTATTGTATTTTAACAGCAACAGTTTCAACCTAGACTTTCAACTATTTCTACAGTAAGATGTACAGTAGGCCTGGTCATTTTTCATCTGTACTGTTACTTAGTGCAACCCTATCAAACTGAGCCTGTGTGTTCTGTTGTACATCTGTGATGTGATCGATCTCTTTATTCCAGTTCAGAATGAAAAGTATTTATTTTAATAGCAACAGTTCCAACCTAGACAATGTGTAAGAGTGTTTTTAATACCGATGTAAATATCTATTCATGTTTGATTTAATTTGTTATTTTTGTCTATATTCCATTTGTTTTAGGCATAAGGGCAATGAAATGTACAGACTTTTAACCACATGCTCAAGTTTTTAGCAGCAGCACATACTGTATATTCACTCCCAATGTTTTAAATGTTAGCCATATGACATCACTTATGTTCTCGCATCCCTTTCCACAGATGCCCACAGGTTGCACCATGTCAGTGGCCTGGCCTGGATAGATGAACACACGCTAGTGACCACCTCTCATGACGCCAGCATCAAGCAGTGGACTCTTAAATTCTGATCTGTACAAGAACGGATCATTAGGGACAAGGACTACTGTAGACCGCTCTCTTACTCATATAATATTGTATGTATCTAATTGGTCTCTTGTCAGCAACCCCTAAAATTGTCGGTCACTGCAGGGAAAAGCTTATCTAAAGCAAGAATCCCAACGAAGTATTTTTCTTTGATTCTTTTAAACGGTTCACTAATGCACGAACAAAGAAAAATAACCCAAATAGCTGCATTGATATCAAGCTTTTCTGGTCAAGGAAACAAATAGTAAACTCAACATTCCAGAGGCAACAGTCTTATGTCGGTTCAAACTGAAATGCCTGTGGTTGGAGAGTTGTTTCATCTGAACTCTGTTAACTTGGAATGACGACATTTATGGGGGAAAAATTATCCTTATTGACAATGGAGGTATATTTCAGTTACATTCCTGAATGGGATTGGGTTGCGAATGAATTGCCCTCTGATTGTGCTTGTCTGTTAGTTCATGTTTTCAGCCGAGGTTGATGTTACCATTTGTATGGGAGTGGGTATTGAGCTTTTTTTGCCTCTTCTTTGACTCTATAATGTCAATGTCTTTCAGAATGATTTGTAGTTGGAACAAATGTGATTGGGGGAGCAGTAGTAGGAACTTAAACAAAGAAATTAATCATGTGTACAATCAAAATGCTGTCTATTCAATGAAGCTCCTGTACTGTTGCCATTTTTTTTTTTTGGCTCACGATGTTCCAGTCTCACACTTTTTACTTTATTATAATTTTTTTTCTTTTTGTGATGCTTCCACTTTTTCCTGAGGGTGGATATTAATGACAATAAAACAAAAGTTACTAATTTCTAGCAACTCATGTCCATTTCGTGCTACTAATGTTTAAATTAATACTGTGAGTTTCTGTCAATTGTTGATACCATTTCTATGTCTCTGCGTGCAGTATGAAGGAAGTTAGTTTCGCTAGCCAATGCCAACTAGCTTTTGTGGAAGACTGGTACCTGTTGATTCCCAGACCTGGGTTCAGATACTATTTCAAATATCTCAATTACTTTCACATACAATGCCTATAGAAAGTCTACACCTCCTTGAACTTCTCACATTATGCTGCCTTAAAATGTAAATCTAAAAATGGGTTAATTTTTATGTTGATGATCTACACACAATGCTCATGTCAGTGTAAAGGAAAATCCTTAATGTTTGTTTAACAAAAGAACCTCCATTTATCTTGATTTAAATAAGTATTTAACCCCCTGAGTCAATACATGTTAGCATCTTTGGCAGTAATTACAGCTGTGACTCTGGGTAAGTCTCTAAGAGCTTTGCACACCTGGATTGTACAATATTTGTGCATTATACTTAAAATTATTCAAGCTCTGTCAAGTTGAATATTGATCATTGCTATACAACCATTTTCTTGCCATAGAATTTTATGGCTTTTTAATTTTTATAAAAGCCCAAACTGTAACTAGGCAACTCTGCAACATTCAATGACGTATTGGTAAGCAACTCCATTGACGATTTGGCCTTGCTTTAGGTTATTACTGCTGAAATGTGAATTTTTCTCCCAGTGTCGGTTGGAAAACAAACTAACCATGTTTTCCTCTAGGATTTTCGCCTGTGCTTAGTTCAGTTTATCCTACAAAACTCCCTAGTCCTTGCTGATGACAAGTATACCCATTACATGATGCAGCTGACACTATGCTTCAAAATATGAAGTTGAACTCGTTTCGGGCAAATCCAACACCACACAAGGCTTTGTTCATTTTCTTTGCTACATTTAAAAATATATTTTTACTTTTGTGCGTTATTGCAGCTGACTGAATATTTAGGATTTGTATTTAATTTTCCTCCCCAATTTTGTGGTGTCCAATTGGTAGTTTGTCTGGTCCTATCACTGCAACTCCCGTATGGAGGTGAAGGTCGAGAGTCAAGCATCCCTGGGGTGGCAGGTAGCCTAGTGGTTAGAGCATTGGGCCAGTAACCGAAAGGTTGCTAGATCGAATCCCCGAGCTGACGAGGTAAAAATCTGTCCCTGAACAAGGCAGTTAATCCACTGTTCCTAGGCTGTCCATTTTAAATAAGAATTGGTTCTTAACTGACTTGCATAGTTCAAGTTTAAATATATAATCCTCTGAAACGGGAACACCAAAATAACATCCTAGATCTGAATGAATGAAATATTATTTTCTTTACATAGTTGAATGTGCTGACAACAAAATCTCACAATTATCAATGGAAATCAAATTCATCAACCCATGTAGGTCTGGATTTGGAGTCACACTCTAAATTAAAGTGGAAAACCACACTACAGGATGATCCAACTTTGTAATGTCCTTAAAACAAGTCAAAATGAGGCTCAGTAGTGTGTGGCCTCCACGTGCCTGTATGACCTCCCTACAACGTCTGGGCATGTTCCTGATGAGGTGGCGGAAGGTCTCCTGAGGGATCTCCTCCCAGACCTCGACTAAAGCGTCTGCCAACTCCTGGACAGTCTGTGGTGCAACGTGAAGTTGGAGCGAGACATGATGTCCCAGATATGCCCAATTGGATTCAGGTCTGGGAACTATGGACAATGCAGTAGTATTCAACGAGTAATCTAACCTAACAATTTCACAACTACCTTATACACACAAGTGTAAAGGAATGAATAAGAATATGTACATAAAAAAATATATGAATGAGTGATGGTATAGAACGGCACAGGCAAGATGCAGTAGATGGTATAGAGTACAGTATATACATATGAGATGAGTAATGTAGGGTATGTAAACATATAAACATATAAGTGGCATTGTTTAAAGTGGCTAGTGATACATACTCGAAATATGTCAACCACCAGATGGCAGACTTACTTTACCTCTGTTTCTTCATCCTTTCCTTTTCAACCACTGAGTAACAGAGGACAGTGTGGTTCAGTTGGCTATTTTTAGAACTGTGTAATGCAGTTTAGGTAGTATGATATGGATCATCATCAGTCCACTACTACAGATCATGTTAAATCAAAAATGGCTTCTTGACGTTTCCAGGATGAGGGAAGCTAAATATTATCTATTCAGCCCATGCTGTGATTGATCATGTTTGTGTTAGTATCCAGTTGAGTTTATTTTTGTTCCTCTTGCACATACTAATAATTTATTTTAGAAGACCATTGATTAAATTGTGCATGCTTGGTGCTTATCTTCACCTGGAAACTTCCAGCTTTGATTGAATATAAACTTTTTGCACCTAATATTGCACTCATCCACCACATTTAAGCTCCCATGTTTAGTTTCCCTAAAATAAGTTTCCTTACCATACTGCTTGTCTCCATTACATACAGTAGGGTCTGAAATTGACAGCCTTGATAAAAATGAGCAAAAATTTACTGTGTAAAATAAATCATTTAAATACTGAGCAATATTGTATGTAAAACAGTTTTGGGGTAAATTATAAAATTGTGAACTAATACAATTGCTTAGAGAAAGAGATTTAGTTTAACATGTAATATATATATTTATATATTACCTTTCAATTCCCCACCTTGCGAGAATTACGGCACTGAGCCTTTAAAAAATGATTTCAAAAAAAGAGTTGGATAACATATTGGGAGGGATCTATACCATTCCTCCATACAGAATCCTTCCAGATCCTTGATATCCTTTGTATGTGGTTATGGACTGCACTCTTCAATTCAAACCACAGGTTTTCAATGTTCAGAGACTGAGATGACCATTGCAAAATGTTGATTTGGTGGCCAACTAACCCTTTCTTTGTGGATTTTGATGTGTGCTTGGGTTATTTTCTTGCTGGTAGATCCACTTGCGGCTAAGTTTTAGCCTCCTGGCAGAGACAACCTGGTTTTTGGTTAAAATATCATTGTACTGGGTAAAGTTCATGATGCTGTTGAAATTAACAAGAGCCCCCAGGACCAGGGGAAGCAAAATAGCCCTATAATATCAAATATCCAACACCATATTTTACAGTAGGGTTCTTTTCTGCTCATGCATTCTCATTTCAACACCAAACCCACCACTGGTGTGAGTGGCCAAAGAGCTCTATTTTAATTTCATCCAACAAGTCTGGAGTTTGCTAAACGCCATTGGCACTTGGATTGGAACCGGTGCTTTGGTCAGATGAAATGAAAACAAAAGATATCAGACGAAGGATATCAAGGATCTGGAAGGATTAAGTCTGGAGGAATTGTCTAAGATCCCTCCCAAGGTGTTCTCCAACTCATAAAACATTTTAGAAAAAGGCTCAGTGGTGTTATCCTCACAAGGTGAGGTATTAAAAATAGGGGTGCCAATAATTTTGACCTCTACCTTTTTGAGAAAAAAAGTAAACTCAGCAGAAAAAAAAACGACTCTTGTCTTTCTAAGATAATTTGTAAAAATCCAAATAACTTCACAGATCTGCATTGTAAAGGGTTTAAACGTTGATTTTGGAGGTGGAGGGTCTGTCATGGTCTGGGGCGGTGTCACAGCATCATCAGACTGAGCTTGTTATCATTGAAGGCAATGTCAATGCTGTGCGTTACAGGGAAGACATCATCCTCCTCCCTCCTCCCTCATGGGGCGGCAGAGTAGCCTAGTGGTTAGAGCGTTGGACTAGTAACCGGAATGTTGTAAGTTCAAACTGACAAGGTACAAATATGTCGTTCTGCCCCTGAACAGGCAGTTAACCCACTGTTCCTAGGCTGTCATTGAGAATAAGAATTTGTTCTTAACTGACTTGCCTAGTTAAATAAAGGTAAAAAATAAAAAATTAAATGTGGTACCCTTCCTGCAGGCTCATCCTGACCCTCCAGCATAACAATGCCACCAGCCTCCATACTGCTCGTTCTGGCCGTGATTTCCTGCAGGACAGGAATGAGCCAGTGTTCTGCCATGGCCAGTGAAAAGCCATGGTAGATCTCAATCCCATTGAGCACGTCTGGGACCTGTTGGATCGGAGGGTGAGGGCTAAGGCAGGTGCCTTGGCGGAAGAGTGGGGTAACATCTCACAGCAAGAACTGGCAAATCTGGTGCAGTCCATGAGGAAGAGATGCACTGCAGTACTTAATGCAGCTGGTGGCCACTGTTACTTTTGATTCTGACCCCCAATTTGTTCAGGGACACATTATTAAATTTCTGTTAGTCACATGTCTGTGGAACGTGTTTATGTCTCAGTTGTTGAATCTTATTATGTTCATACAAATATTTACACATGTTAAGTTTGTTGCTGAGTTTATTACTTGTTTTAGTTTTTTTTAAATGGAACCTTTATTTAACTAAGAACAAATTTAACTAAGAACAAATTCTTATTTACAATGACGGCCGAACCCTTGGCCGAACCCTGACGACGCTGGGCCAATTGTGCACCGCCCTATGGGACTCCCAATCACGGCTGGATGTGATACAGCCTTGTTAAACACATTTTTACCCCCTGAGCAATTACATTACTATAGCTCAGTATTTGAATGATTTATTTTATACCAATTATGATTTTTCAACGCCGATACCGATTATTGGAGGACCATTTGTATTTATTTGTAATATTGACAATTACAACAATACTGAATTAACACTTATTTTAACTTAATATAATACATCAATAAAATCAATTTAGCCTCAAATAAATAATGAAACATGTTCAATTTGGTTTAAATAATGCTAAAACAAAGTGTTGGAGAAGAAACTAATATGTGCCAATATGCAATATATGCCATGTAAAAATGTGTACCATGTAAAATATGTGCATGTAAAAAAGCTAACGTTTAAGTTCCTTGCTCAGAACATGAGAACATATGAAAGTTGGTGGTTCCTTTTAACATGAGACTTCAATATTCTAAGGTA
This sequence comes from Oncorhynchus gorbuscha, assembly GCF_021184085.1. Classification (NCBI taxonomy): domain Eukaryota; kingdom Metazoa; phylum Chordata; class Actinopteri; order Salmoniformes; family Salmonidae; genus Oncorhynchus; species Oncorhynchus gorbuscha. The sequence goes on along the minus strand of NC_060175.1, from coordinate 20,598,114 downwards.
AGAGGTTTTAGGTTGTAGTTATTATAGGAATTATAGGACTATTTCCCTCTATACCACGAAAGTGCTGTTTGAATGAATGTTTACGCGCCTGCTTCTGCCTACCACCGTTCAGTCAGATACTTAGATACTTGGATGTTTGTATGCTCAGTCAGATTATATGCAACGCAGGACATGCTAGATAATATCTAGTAATATCATCAATGTTACGGATACAGTTATCCTGTGTGTGTGTATCCTGTGTGTGTGTTTCTTTTCTCTCCTTCTCCCCTCACAGGTGAAAATCATCACTCCCCAATCAGTAAACAATCAATCATCAATCAGAAGACACACCTCCTCCTTGTCAGGATTTGGCCAGGGTTGTTCCGGTTTTTGGTCACTAGATGCCCCCATTGTGCCTTTTGACCTTTTGTTTTCCCTTGATCCCCATTATTATTTGCACCTGTGCCTCGTTTCCCCTGATTGTATTTAAACCCTTTGTTTTCCTCAGTTCGTTGCTCTGTGTTTGTATGATAGCACCCAGCCCTAGTACTCTGTGAACTCTTGTTGATCCCTAAGTTACCTTCTGCCAAGGAAACGGCTGAGTTGGTAATTAATCATGTGTTCCGATTCTTCGGCATTCCTCAAGATATGGTTTCTGACAGAGGTCCCCAGTTCGCCTCTAGGTTTTGGAAGGCCTTCTGCCAACTCATGGGGGCTTCTGCCAGTCTATCTTCAGGGTACCATCCGGAGTCCAACGGCCAAACTGAGAGGATGAATCAAGAGCTGGAAACCACCCTCCGATGTATGACTCGTAACAACCCGTCCACATGGTCGTCCTTCATTGTTTGGGCCGAATACGCGCACAACACCTTGCGCTCCTCCTCCACTGGTATGTCCCCGCACGAGTGTCAGTTTGGCTATGCCCCTCCATTGTTCCCGGACCAGGAGGCAGAAGTCAGAGTGCCTTCAGCCTTGAAGTTCGTCAGACGCTGTCGGCTTATGTGGAGGAAGACCCGTCTTAATCTTATGCGTTCCTCACAGAGGTACCAACAACAAGCCAACAGACGTCGCCGTCCCGGGCCTACCCTGCGCCCGGCCAGAGAGTCTGGCTCTCCACAAGAGACTTACCACTACGGGTGGAGTCTCGCAAGCTGTCCCAAAATACATCGGTCCCTTTAAGGTTGCCAGGAGAGTTAACCCAGTTTCTTATCGCCTACACTTACCCAGATCCCTTAAGATTAATCCCACGTTTCACATTTCCTTATTAAAACCTGTTGTTTTTTTCTCCCCTTGTCCCGGCAGACAGACCTCCCCCTCCGCCTCGTGTCATTGGAGGCCAGCCAGCTTATACCGTCCATCGGATACTGGATTCCCGCCTGGTGCAGCGGTCCTGGCAGTATCTGGTGGACTGGGAAGGCTACGGTCCCGAGGAGCGCTCCTGGGTTCCTGCCAAAGACATACTGGACCCTGACCTCATTCGTCAGTTCAGGGCCCTCCACCCTGAGAGAGCTGGTAGGAACATCAGGAGCCGTTCCTAGGGGGGGGGGATTCTGTCAGGATTTGGCCAGGGTTGTTCCGGTTTTTGGTCACTAGATGCCCCCATTGTGCCTTTTGACCTTTTGTTTTCCCTTGATCCCCATTATTATTTGCACCTGTGCCTCGTTTCCCCTGATTGTATTTAAACCCTTTGTTTTCCTCAGTTCTTTGCTCTTTGTTTGTATGTTAGCACCCAGCCCTAGTACTCTGTGAACTCTTGTTGATCCTGGTGGACTCTCTTGTGGAATTCTGTTTTTTTGTTCTTGTTTGTTTGTTTTTGAGTATCTTTTGAGGCTTTTTGTGCTATACCTTCCACCTTGTGGATTTACCTTTTTTTGTCTTGGAGGATTACATTTGTTCTTGTGGAATTCCTTTTGAGGTTGTGGAGTTACATGTTTTCCTGAAGAACTTCACTTTTTACTTCATTAAATACACCATCTCAAGTACTGCTGTGTCTGCCTCATCTTCTGGGTTCTGCCGACTATTCGTGGCTCAGTTGGTTAAGTGACTGTTTCTCACTCCGGAGACCCGGGTTCGTAACCGAGTCCTGACACTCCTATTTCCTAACCTATCACAGTTCCTTCCCCATGGTTTAAAAACCCCATCATTTGTTTGTTCTAAAGCTCAATCTCTCTGTAAATGCCATGTCTGTAGGTAGTACGGTCCCGAGGAGCGTAGAGTCCCGAGGAGTTACAAAGACACAGCAGTTGTAACCAAAAATCAGACCAAAGGACAGATTTCCACTGGTCTAATTGTCATGTTTTGTCATTGATTATCATGTCTTGTCCCTGTGCTTCCCCTTCTATTCGTTTCCCTCTGCTGGTCTTATTAGGTTCTTTCCCTCTTTCTATCCCTCTCTCTCCCCCTCCCTCTCTCCCTCTCTCACTCTCTCGCTCTCTCTTCTCTCTATCGTTCCGTTCCTGCTCCCAGCTGTTCCTATTCCCCTAATCAATCATTTAGTCTTCCCACACCTGTTCCCGATCCTTTTCCCTGATTAGAGTCCCTATTTCTCTCCTTGTTTTCCGTTCCTGCCCTGTCGGATCCTTGTCTATTATTCACCGTGCTGTGTCTATGTATTGCCCTGTCGTGTCGTGTTTCCCTCAGATGCTGCGTGGTGAGCAGGTGTCTGAGTCTGCTACGTTCAAGTGCCTTCCCGAGGCAACCTGCAGTTCTTGATCAAGTCTCCAGTCTGTTCTCGTCATTACGAGTAGTATTATGCCTTTTTTTGATTGTAAAGTTACTTTACTGGATTAAAGACTCTGTTTTCGCCAAGTCGCTTTTGGGTCCTCATTCACCTGCATAACAGAAGGATCCGACCAAGGAATGGACCCAGCGACTACAGATGCTCGTAACACTGCCGTCGAGATCCAAGGAGCCATGCTCGGCAGACACGAGCAGGAATTGTCTGCTGCTCGCCATGCCGTGGAGAACCTGGCCGCTCAGGTTTCCGACCTCTCTGGACAGTTCCAGAGTCTTCGTCTCGTGCCACCTGTTACTTCCTGGCCTGCCGAGCCTCCGGAACCTAGGGTTAATAACCCACCTTGCTACTCCGGGCAGCCCACTGAGTGCCGCTCCTTTCTCACCCAGTGTGATATTGTGTTCTCTCTCCAACCCAACACATACTCTAGCGAGAGAGCTCGGGTTGCTTACGTCATTTCACTCCTTACTGGCCGGGCTCGAGAGTGGGGCACAGCTATCTGGGAGGCAAGGGCTGATTGTTCTAACAATTACCAGAACTTTAAAGAGGAGATGATTCGGGTTTTTGACCGTTCAGTTTTTGGTAGGGAGGCTTCTAGGGCCCTGGCTTCCCTATGCCAAGGTGATCGATCCATAACGGATTACTCTATAGAGTTTCGCACTCTTGCTGCCTCTAGTGACTGGAACGAGCCGGCGCTGCTCGCTCGTTTTCTGGAGGGACTCCACGCAGTGGTCAAAGATGAGATTCTCTCTCGGGAGGTTCCTTCCAGTGTGGACTCTTTGATTGCTCTCGCCATCCGCATAGAACGACGGGTAGATCTTCGTCACCAAGCTCGTGGAAGAGAGCTCGCGTCAACGGTGTTTCCCTGCTCCGCATCGCAACCATCTCCCTCCTCTGGCTCAGAGACTGAGCCCATGCAGCTGGGAGGTATTCACATCTCGACCAAGGAGAGGGAACGGAGGATCACCAACCGCCTGTGCCTCTATTGCGGATTTGATGGACATTTTGTCAATTCATGTCCAGTAAAGGCCAGAGCTCATCAGTAAGCGGAGGGCTACTGGTGAGCGCTACTACTCAGGTCTCTTCATCTAGATCCTGTACTACTATGTCGGTCCATCTACGCTGGACCGGTTCGGTGCTACATGCAGTGCCTTGATTGACTCTGGGGCTGAGGGTTGTTTCATGGACGAAGCATGGGCTCGGAAACATGACATTCCTTTCAGACAGTTAGACAAGCCTACGCCCATGTTTGCCTTAGATGGTAGTCATCTTCCCAGTATCAGATTTGAGACACTACCTTTAACTCTCACAGTATCTGGTAACCACAGTGAGACTATTTCTTTTTTGATTTTTCGTTCACCTTTTACACCTGTTGTTTTGGGTCATCCCTGGCTAGTATGTCATAATCCTTCTATTAATTGGTCTAGTAATTCTATCCTATCCTGGAACGTTTCTTGTCATGTGAAGTGTTTAATGTCTGCCATCCCTCCCATTTCTTCTGTCCCCACTTCTCAGGAGGAACCTGGCGATTTGACAGGAGTGCCGGAGGAATATCATGATCTGCGCACGGTCTTCAGTCGGTCCCGAGCCAACTCCCTTCCTCCTCACCGGTCGTATGATTGTAGTATTGATCTCCTTCCGGGGACCACTCCTCCTCGGGGTAGACTATACTCTCTGTCGGCTCCCGAACGTAAGGCTCTCGAGGATTATTTATCTGTGTCTCTTGACGCCGGTACCATAGTGCCTTCTTCCTCTCCGGCCGGGGCGGGGTTCTTTTTGTTAAGAAGAAGGACGGTACTCTGCGCCCCTGCGTGGATTATCGAGGGCTGAATGACATAACGGTTAAGAATCGTTATCCGCTTCCCCTTATGTCATCAGCCTTCGAGATTCTGCAGGGAGCCAGGTGCTTTACTAAGTTGGACCTTCGTAACGCTTACCATCTCGTGCGCATCAGAGAGGGGGACGAGTGGAAAACGGCGTTTAACACTCCGTTAGGGCATTTTGAGTACCGGGTTCTGCCGTTTGGTCTCGCCAATGCGCCAGCTGTTTTTCAGACATTAGTTAATGATGTTCTGAGAGACATGCTGAACATCTTTGTTTTTGTCTATCTTGACGATATCCTGATTTTTTCACCGTCACTCGAGATTCATGTTCAGCACGTTCGACGTGTTCTACAGCGCCTTTTAGAGAATTGTCTCTACGTAAAGGCTGAGAAGTGCTCTTTTCATGTCTCCTCCGTTACTTTTCTCGGTTCCGTTATTTCCGCTGAAGGCATTCAGATGGATTCCGCTAAGGTCCAAGCTGTCAGTGATTGGCCCGTTCCAAGGTCACGTGTCGAGTTGCAGCGCTTTTTAGGTTTCGCTAATTTCTATCGGCGTTTCATTCGTAATTTCGGTCAAGTTGCTGCCCCTCTCACAGCTCTTACTTCTGTCAAGACGTGTTTTAAGTGGTCCGGTTCCGCCCAGGGAGCTTTTGATCTTCTAAAAGAACGTTTTACGTCCGCTCCTATCCTCGTTACTCCTGACGTCACTAGACAATTCATTGTCGAGGTTGACGCTTCAGAGGTAGGCGTGGGAGCCATTCTATCTCAGCGCTTCCAGTCTGACGATAAGGTTCATCCTTGCGCTTATTTTTCTCATCGCCTGTCGCCATCTGAGCGCAACTATGATGTGGGTAACCGTGAACTGCTCGCCATCCGCTTAGCCCTAGGCGAATGGCGACAGTGGTTGGAGGGGCGACCGTTCCTTTTGTCGTTTGGACAGACCATAAGAACCTTGAGTACATCCGTTCTGCCAAACGACTTAATGCCCGTCAAGCTCGTTGGGCGTTGTTTTTCGCTCGTTTCGAGTTTGTGATTTCTTACCGTCCGGGTAGCAAGAACACCAAGCCTGATGCCTTATCCCGTCTGTTTAGTTCTTCTGTGGCTTCTACTGATCCCGAGGGGATTCTTCCTTATGGGCGTGTTGTCGGGTTGACAGTCTGGGGAATTGAAAGACAGGTTAAGCAAGCACTCACGCACACTGCGTCGCGCGCTTGTCCTAGTAACCTCCTTTTCGTTCCTGTTTCCACTCGTCTGGCTGTTCTTCAGTGGGCTCACTCTGCCAAGTTAGCTGGTCATCCCGGTGTTCGAGGCACTCTTGCGTCTATTCGCCAGCGCTTTTGGTGGCCGACTCAGGAGCGTGACACGCGCCGTTTCGTGGCTGCTTGTTCGGACTGCGCGCAGACTAAGTCGGGTAACTCTCCTCCTGCCGGTCGTCTCAGACCGCTCCCCATTCCTTCTCGACCATGGTCTCACATCGCCCTAGACTTCATTACCGGTCTGCCTTTGTCTGCGGGGAAGACTGTGATTCTTACGGTTGTCGATAGGTTCTCTAAGGCGGCACATTTCATTCCCCTCGCTAAACTTCCTTCCGCTAAGGAGACGGCACAAATCATCATCGAGAATGTGTTCAGAATTCATGGCCTCCCGTTAGACGCCGTTTCAGACAGAGGCCCGCAATTCACGTCACAGTTTTGGAGGGAGTTCTGTCGTTTGATTGGTGCGTCCGTCAGTCTCTCTTCCGGGTTTCATCCCCAGTCTAACGGTCAAGCAGAGAGGGCCAATCAGACGATTGGTCGTATACTACGCAGCCTTTCTTTCAGAAACCCTGCGTCTTGGGCAGAACAGCTCCCCTGGGCAGAATACGCTCACAACTCGCTTCCTTCGTCTGCTACCGGGTTATCTCCGTTTCAGAGTAGTCTGGGTTACCAGCCTCCTCTGTTCTCATCCCAGCTTGCCGAGTCCAGCGTTCCCTCCGCTCAAGCGTTTGTCCAACGTTGTGAGCGCACCTGGAGGAGGGTGAGGTCTGCACTTTGCCGTTACAGGGCACAGACTGTGAGAGCCGCCAATAAACGCAGGATTAAGAGTCCAAGGTATTGTTGCGGCCAGAGAGTGTGGCTTTCCACTCGCAACCTTCCTCTTACGACAGCTTCTCGTAAGTTGACTCCGCGGTTCATTGGTCCGTTCCGTGTCTCCCAGGTCGTCAATCCTGTCGCTGTGCGACTGCTTCTTCCGCGACATCTTCGTCGCGTCCATCCTGTCTTCCATGTCTCCTGTGTCAAGCCCTTTCTTCGCACCCCGTTCGTCTTCCCTCCCCCCTCCCGTCCTTGTCGAGAGCGCACCTATTTACAAGGTACGTAAGATCATGGACATGCGTTCTCGGGGACGGGGTCACCAATACTTAGTGGATTGGGAGGGTTACGGTCCTGAGGAGAGGAGTTGGGTTCCGTCTCGGGACGTGCTGGACCGTTCGCTTATTGATGATTTCCTCCGTTGCCGCCAGGGTTCCTCCTCGAGTGCGCCAGGAGGCGCTCGGTGAGTGGGGGGGTACTGTCATGTTTTGTCATTGATTATCATGTCTTGTCCCTGTGCTTCCCCTTCTATTCGTTTCCCTCTGCTGGTCTTATTAGGTTCTTTCCCTCTTTCTATCCCTCTCTCTCCCCCTCCCTCTCTCCCTCTCTCACTCTCTCGCTCTCTCTTCTCTCTATCGTTCCGTTCCTGCTCCCAGCTGTTCCTATTCCCCTAATCAATCATTTAGTCTTCCCACACCTGTTCCCGATCCTTTTCCCTGATTAGAGTCCCTATTTCTCTCCTTGTTTTCCGTTCCTGCCCTGTCGGATCCTTGTCTATTATTCACCGTGCTGTGTCTATGTATTGCCCTGTCGTGTCGTGTTTCCCTCAGATGCTGCGTGGTGAGCAGGTGTCTGAGTCTGCTACGTTCAAGTGCCTTCCCGAGGCAACCTGCAGTTCTTGATCAAGTCTCCAGTCTGTTCTCGTCATTACGAGTAGTATTATGCCTTTTTTTGATTGTAAAGTTACTTTACTGGATTAAAGACTCTGTTTTCGCCAAGTCGCTTTTGGGTCCTCATTCACCTGCATAACACTAATGTCCATTGATCATGTTTTTTGGCCCAAACAAGTATCTTTTTCTTATTGGTGTCCTTTAGTAGTGGTTTCTTTGCTGCAATTTGACCCTGAAGGCCTGATTCACTTAGTATCCTCTGAACAGTTGATGTTGAGATGTATCTGTTACTTGAACTCTGTGAAGCATTTATTTGGGCTACAATTTCTGAGGCTGGTAAATCTAATTAACTTATCCTCTGCAGCAGAGGTAACTCTGGGTATTATTTCCTGTGGCGGTACTCATGAGAGCCAGTTTCATCATAGTGCTTGATGGTTTTTGCGACTGTACTTGAAGAAACTTTTAAAGTTCTTGACATTTTCTGGATTGACTGACCTTCCTTTCATAAAGTAATGATGTAATGTCATTACTTTTTGCTTATTTGAGCTGTTCTTGCCATAATATGGACTTGGTCTTTTACCAAATAGGGCTATCTTCTGTATACCACCCCTACCTTGTCACAACACAACTGATTGGCACAATCACATTAAAAGTCCACAAATGAACTTTTAACAAGGCACGCCTGTTAATTGAAATGCACTGCAGGTGACTACATCATGAAGCTGGTTGAGAGAATGCTAAGAGTGGGCAAAGCTGTCATTGAAGGCAAAGGGTGGCTACTTTGAAACATCTCAAATATAAATCTATTTTGATTTGTTTAACACCTTTTGGTTACTACATGATTCCATATGTGTTATTTCATAGTTTCAATGTCTTCACTATTATTGTACAATGTAGAAAATAGTAAAAATAAAGAAAAACCCTTGGATGAGTAGGTGTCCAAACGTTTGACTGGTACTGTATGTCCACATACTTTGTATATATAGTGTATTTTAATTTCTCTCCCTCAGCAAGCAGTTTATTTATTTTTATTTGAAAAATGTATTCCCATGTTGCAGTGAAACAATTTCCCTAAGCTTAACTCAGTTGTAACCACAAACACTAAGCAACATTTTCACAAGAAATGAGTTCACTGTAATGTGGAAAAACACATGAACAGATTCTAAACCAACTATTAGAATGTAATTGGATTCCATATTCCATACACTCCTACAAAGTCTCTGTCAGATCCAATTGAAAGATTAGCCCAAGCGCACTTGTTAGTGGTCCTCCTTTATCCCCTCTTCATGGCCAACCCCTCTTATCCCTTTTCTTCGCTTCCTCCCTTTTTCCCCAGGTGTAGTGTGATGCTGACAAAGGCTCTTTGTACTGCACTGTGGCTCGGTCTTGTTGAGTCACCCACAGTAGAGGCCGGTTGCCTGGGGAATAGTACATTGCATTTTTACCCTGGATGTAATTCCTCATTTCATCCTCCTGAGATTCAGATACATTTCTGCACATACACTAGATGGGTGTTGGTCTTCGAGTTGAAGAAGGTGTCGGAAATGCATTCAGCCAAAAACAGAGCGGGGCAATGATTTGCTTTCCTGTTAAGATTTCTCTGAGGTTTCACTTTTTGATCAGATAACTGTGAGGAACCTTGTAATTTGTTTGATTTGTTGACAAATATATAACCACAAATCTATTGTACCTGTGCTATAATCAAAATAGTGATTTATCCACATGCATTGTTATGTATAGTTTTTAGTTGTTTAATCTCTATGGGGATTTCTAATATGGCTGTGAGGAGTGGATTACCCAAATGAATACGCAACCAAAAGGTTGTGAGGTAATGGTTGACTGATTAAATTGAGAAAACAAAATAATGAAGAGCTATAACTGTACTATATTTAGCTATAACTGGTTAAGTTTTTAAAAGCTGCCAAGTTTGATCATCCTATGGAGATACACTGCATTCTGTCACAGTGACAGTAATATAATAGTGCAATGTTCTAGTCTCCCCCCCCCCCACACACACATTTTGGTTTTTGCCCTAGCACTATGCAGCTGATTCAAATAACCAACTCATCATCAAGCTTTGATTATTTGAATCATCTGTGTAGTGCTATGGCAAAAAAACGAAAACATGCACCCAGGACAGTTTAGGAAACCCTGCTCTAGGACATATGGGGGAGGCCCTGGACTTGTGGCCCAAATATATACATGGATTGTCTTTGCCAGAATAGCCCTGCGTCTCAACCTGACCTTGATTGGATTGTACATGCGCATGAAATGCAACTGTGCAATGACATGACCTCTGAAGTGGCTTCATGTGGTTTGTGTGTGTCTTTATTTTTAGCCACAGCGCATCACAGCCTGTCTGGTGAATGTAGCCTTCTTCGGTGCCCTTGGCTCATTTTATCTCTATCGTTATGACCTGTCTTTTGTCAACACTCCTGCACTGGTGAGTCAATTTATTGTGTCACCTCGGATGTACTCCCTTGTGAAACCTTGTTGGCACTCTTCGAAAACCTATAAACCATGAAGACAAGCTGTACTTTAATGGCTCAACTTTTAGCCCATTACTGTACAGGTGTAAAACTTTCAGCTTTACACTGAAATCTAAAGGGAATCCCGCCATTTGGGATTAGACCAGATTAGATTGCCCATCCATCCACTTCAAAAAAGTAATTGCACAAAGTTCAGTAATCATCACAGTTTTTTGGGGCTGCCACTCCTCTCCAAACGCGCGCGCACGCACGCACGCACGCACGCACGCACGCACGCACGCACGCACGCACGCACGCACGCACGCACGCACGCACACACACACACACACACACACACACACACACACACACACACACACACACACACACACACACACACACACACACACACACACACACACACACACACACTAAGGTAATGGATTGCTGTACTCCTTGACAATCAGTTCCATTGAAACAAAAAGGAAACCACTTATCTCTATGGTTACAACTTGTCTGCTGTCAACGCTCCTGCACCAGTGAGATTTATTGTATCAATTCGGATGTACTCCTGTAGCTAAAGGTGCCATCTAACATTGATTTATCACCTGTGAAACCTTGTTGGCACTCTTCAAAAATCTATAAACCATGAGCCCCATGCATAGTTTTTTATTTGGCCACAAAAAGGGCAAGGATAATATCTTATCTTTTGACACTCACCCGATTAATCAACTCATGATATACCCTTATACCATCAACGTGCATTATATAATCTCTGTCCATGATAACCAAATGGGCTTACCGGTGGGCTTCTAGGTTTGTACCCACTTTAATATGATGTGGTACTTAATGAGGATTGCCAATTTGTTACCCCTGTCCTGTTAGGCACCCCCCTTGAGCTCCTTTCATTTCCTTTCATGAATGCTAATAGAGTCTAATAGCTACATGCACTTTATTGTTGAACGTAATGTCCTTTCATGTGGGTTTTTAATGTTCACGATTCCCACAAATGTTCCTTTGGAAGGTTTCTTCCACGTTTCTTGATTTCTTCTAATGAAATCTAATCTACAGAAGGAAAGTTGAGAAAATAATCTCCCTGTCCATTGGGAGCTCTTTTGAGGTTTAAGAAATAGTTAGAATTTAGCAGACTGAAGCAAGTGAAAAAGGCAAGTTTGGCAAAGACCAAATTAGTTCGAAACACATCAGCTTTTTAATAAACCTATGCATCAGAAAAAACATAATTGAGCATCTGACCAAATTATGTGAGATTTTTGTTTTGAGTTAACTGAGATGATCTATTGTCTAGCCTAGCTTGGGTTGAAGTTATCCTAACTGTGTTTTAGTTTTTTACATCACCAAGGTATAGTTCTGCAACATCACTTTTCCTCCAAGACAGCCTGTATCAGAGATTTAACCATGTATTCTAAATGGAACCAAACCACAGAAAAATAGTTTCATAGTGTTGATATAAGGCTGGGAAGTGAGGCTATTTTAAACAGACTTTCTGTCACGTTCTGGCCATAGTTCTGTTATTTTATTCTTTGTTTTAGTATGGTCAGGGCGTGAGTTGGGGTGGGCAGTCTATGTTTGTTTTTCTATGTTAGTTTTTGTGTTTGGCCTAGTATGGTTCTCAATCAGAGGCAGGTGTCGTTAGTTGTCTATGATTAAGAATCATACTTAGGTAGCCTGGACCAAGCAGCGTGGTAATGGGCAGCAGCAGCGGCCGAAAACACAAGACTCCTAGACTTGGGAGGAGATTTTGGACGGCAAGGGACCTTGGGTACAAGCAGGGGAATATCTCCGCCCTAAAGCAGAGATGGAGGCAGCGAAAGCGGATAGGCGCCAGTACGAGGGGGCAGCATGGCAGCGCGGCTTGAAGCCCGAGAGGCAGCCCCAAAAATGCATTGGGGGGAGCACCCGGGGAGTGTGGCTAAGTCAGATAGGAGACCTGAGCCAACTCCCTGTGCTTACCGGAGAGCGAGAGGGACCGGGTAGGCACCGCGTTATGCGGTGGAGCGCAAGGTGTCCCTGGTGCATGTGCATAGCCCGGTGCAGTACATTCCAGCTCCTCGTATTGGCCGGGCTAGAGTGGGCATCGAGCCAGGTGCCATGAAGCCGGCTCTATGCATCTGGTCTCCAGTGCGTCTCCTCGGGCCGGCGTACATGGTGTCCCCGGTTCGCCAGCACAGCCCAGTGTGGGCTATTCCACCTCGCCGCACTGGCCTGGCTACGGGGAGCATTCAACCAGGTAAGGTTGGGCAGGCTCGGTGCTCAAGAGCTCCAGTGCGTCTGCACGGTCCGGTCTATCCGGTGCCACCTCCATGCACCAGCCGTCCGGTGGCAGCCCCCCGCACCAGGCTGTCTCTCTGTCTTCTCCCTACAGGTGCTTCCGCCTGTCCAACGCTCCAAGAGCCTTCCTCCTGCCCAGCGCTGCCAAAGTCTCCCATCTGTCCTGAGCCGCCAGAGTCTCCCGTCTGTCCTGAGCCGCCAGAGTCTCCAGTCTGTCCTGAGCCGCCAGAGTCTCCCGTCTGTCCTGAGCCGCCAGAGTCTCCCGTCTGTCCTGAGCCGCCAGAGTCTCCCGTCTGTCCTGAGCCGCCAGAGTCTCCCGTCTGTCCTGAGCCGCCAGAGTCTCCCGTCTGTCCTGAGCCGCCAGAGTCTCCCGTCTGTCCTGAGCCGCCAGAGTCTCCCGTCTGTCCTGAGCCGCCAGAGCCGCGAGTCTGTCCTGAGCCGCCAGAACCGCCAGTCAGCCAGGAGCTAACTTCTTCTTTAAGAGGCTCTTCTGTCCTCCACTCGTTAACTGTATTAATGGCACCTGTTTGAACTTGTTATCAGTATAAAAGACACCTGTCCACAACCTCAAACAGTCACACTCCAAACTTCACTATGGCCAAGACCAAAGAGCTGTCAAAGGACACCAGAAACAAAATTGTAGACCTGCACCAGGCTGGGAAGACTGAATCTGCAATAGGTAAGCAGGTTGGTTTGAAGAAATCAACTGTGGGAGCAATTATTAGGAAATGGAAGACATACAAGACCACTGATAATCTCCCTCGATCTGGGGCTCCACGCAACATCTCACCCCGTGGGGTCAAAATGATCACAAGAACAGTGGGCAAAAATCCCAGAACCACACGGGGGGACCTAGTGAATGAGCTGCAGAGAGCTGGGACCAAAGTAACAAAGCCTACCATCAGCAAGGGCATTGAAGATGAAATGTGGCTGGGTCTTTCAGCATGACAATGATCCCAAACACACCGCCCAGGCAATGAAGGAGTGGTTCGTAAGAAGCATTTCAAATTCCTGGAGTGGCCTAGCCAGGCTCCAGATCTCAACCCCATAGAAACTCTTTGGAGGGAGTTGAAAGTCCGTGTTGCCCAGCAACAGCCCCAAAACATCACTACTCTAGAGGAGATCTGCATGGAGGAATGGGCCAAAATATCAGCAACAGTGTGTGAAAACCTTGTGAAGACTTACAGAAAACGTTTGACCTCTGTCATTGCCAACAAAGGGTATATAACAAAGTACTGAGATAAACTTTTGTTATTGACCAAATACTTATTTTCCATCATAATTTGCAAATAAATTCATTAAAAATCCTACAATGTGATTTTCTAGATTTTTTCTTCTCATTTTGTCTGTCATAGTTGAAGTGTACCTATGATGAAAATTACAGTCCTCTCTCATCTTTTTAAGTGGGAGAACTTGCACAATTGGTGGTTGACTAAATACTTTTTTGCCGCACTGTATATACAGTGGGGAGAACAAGTATTTGATACACTGCCGATGTTGCAAGTTTTCCTACTTACAAAGCATGTAAAGGTCTATAATTTTTATCATAGTTCCACTTCAACTGTGAGAGATGGAATCTAAAAAAAATAATCCAGAAAATCACATTGTATGATTTTTAAGTAATTAATTAGCATTTTATTGCATGACATAAGTATTTGAACACCTACCAATCGGTAAGAATTCCGGCTCTCACAGACCTGTTAGTTTTTATTTAAGAAGTCCTCCTGTTCTCCACTCATTACCTGTATTAACTACACCTGTTTGAACTCGTTACCTGTATAAAAGCCCCCTGTCCACACACTCAATCAAACAGACTCCAACCTCTCCACAATGGCCAAGACCAGAGAGCTGTGTAAGGACATCAGGGATCAAATTGTAGACCTGCACAAGGCTGGGATGGGCTACAGGACAATATGCAAGCAGCTTGGTGAGAAGGCAACAATTGTTGGCGCAATTATTGGAAAATGGAAGAAGTTCAAGATGACGGTCAATCAACCTCGGTCTGGGGCTCCATGCAAGATCTCACCCAGTGGGGCATCAATGATCATGAGGAAGGTGAGGGATCAGCCCAGAACTACACGACAGGACCTGGTCAATGACCTGAAGAGATCTGGGACCACAGTCTCAAAGAAAACCATTAGTAACACACTACTCCATAATGGATTAAAATCCTGCAGCTCACGCAAGGTCCCCCTGCTCAAGCCAGCGCATGTCCAGGCCCGTCTGAAATTTGCCAATGACCATCTGGATGATCCAGAGGAGGAATGGGAGAAGGTCATGTGGTCTGATGAGACAGAAAATAGAGCTTTTTGGTCTAAACTCCACTCGCCGTGTTTGCAGGAAGAAGAAGGATGAGTACAACCCAAGAACACCATCCCAACCGTAAAGCATGGAGTTGGAAACATCATTATATGGGGATGCTTTTCTGCAAAGGGGACAGGACGACTGCGCCGTATTGAGGGGAGGATGGATGGGGTCATGTATCGCGAAATCTTGGCCAAGAACCTCCTTCCGTCAGTAAGAGCATTGAAGATGGGTCGTGGCTGGGTCTTCCCGAATGACAACGACCCGAAACACACAGCCAGGGCAACTAAGGAGTGGCTCCGTAAGAAGCATCTCAAGGTCCTGGAGTGGCCTAGCCAGTCTCCAGACCTGAACCCAATAGAAAATCTTTGGTGGCAGCCAAAAGTCCGTATTGCCCATCGACAGCCCCGAAACCTGAAGGATCTGGAAAAGGTCTGTATGGAGGAGTGGGCCAAAATCCCTGCTGCAGTGTGTGCAAACCTGGTCAAGAACTACAAGAAACGTATGATCTCTGTTTTTGACAACAAAGGTTTCTGTACCAAATATTAGGTTCTGCTTTTCTGATGTATCAAATACTTATGTCATGCAATAAAATGCTAATTAATTACTTAAAAATTATACAATGTGATTTTCAGGATTATTTTTTTTAGATTCCGTCTCACAGTTGAAGTGTACCTATGATTAAAAAAAATACAGACCTCTCCATGCTTTGTAAGTAGGAAAACCTGCAAAATCGGCAGTGTATCAAATACTTGTTCTTCCCACCGTATTTATTTATTTAGGTTAGAAAATAACAACAATTGCATTGTTTGCTGTTTTCTTCTGTCTTTTCTTTTCTATTTAGTTAATTGTCTTGGTTGTTGGTGCATTGGGGGTTCTTGTGGGTGGGGAATGGAATGGAATGGTATTTTTATTTTTCTTCTTGGGAGGGGGTGTGTGTGTGGGAGGGGTCTCGAATGGTTGAGGGACAGCTATTAGGGAACTGTGGAGGGATCTTGGAGGGTTTGGGTTCCCGTTTTTTGGCCTGGTGGGAGATCTGTCAACGTGCCCTTGAGCAGGGCATTGACATGCTTCTGTGTGTCGTTCTGAATGGGAGTCTGTTGGATGACTGGTATGATGTTGTTGTTGAGCAGCTTCACTGCAAGTATGCTGTATGTTTCAGATATTCAATGAAAAAAACTAATATATAATAATAATATATATATATCTTATTTTACAATGATGGATTACCCCGGCTAAACCCTCTCCTAACTCGGACGACACTGGGCCAATTGTGTGCCACCCTATGGGACTCTCGATCACGGCCGGTTGTGATACAGCCCAGGATCGAACCAGGGTCTGTAGGAAAGCCTCTAGCGCTGAGATTCAGTGCCTTAGACTGCTGTGTCACTCAGGCCTATTTCTAGGCAATTTCTAATGATTCACATACCCTTATAATTGGTTTCACAATAAAGGGCCAGTGACTAAACCTAGAGAGGAACTTGTAAAGACCATTATGTAATTCGCTGTGTTTACCACTTTTAACAGCTTCCCTCTGCTAATTTAGATACAGTGTTGCAAACATGCCTTTTGATTTCCTTGATAACAGGAAAGATCATAGAGTAATTAGACTGGAGTATGAAAGAAAGCCCAAGAGGCACCTCCTGATTGTCCCAGAACAGTGGGGTTCCTCTGATAATTGGCCCTATTGTGGACAAGCTGAGAAAACCAAAGATCAGAGTGTCAGCCTTGATTACAGGCTTGTATCATAGAGGGAAGTAAATGACACACACAACAAAGTAGTAATTGGCAGAAGCAATGTCTTAACTTTTTATGTTGTCTGGCTTTGTTAACTGCCTTCTCTCTACCAAATACGTCGTAAGCACACCCTCTTTTTGTGTCTTGACAATGTAAAATCAGTCGCTAAAACTAATTTCAGCTGTATACAGTATGGCTTATGACACCGACCTACTAGTACTATGTCAATATCATAGCAGCATTATAATGACTGTCCTGTACTATACAGTACCTTCCAAAAGTATTCATCCCCCTTGGCATTTTTTCCTATTTTGTTACATAACAACCTGTAATTTAAATCAATTTTTATTTGGACATACACAAAATAGTCAAAATTGGTGAAGTGAAAAAATTATAATAACATGTTTCCAAAAAAATAAAAAATAAAATAAACAAATGGAAAAGTGGTGTGTGCATATGTATTCACCCGCTTTGCTGTGAAGCCCCTAAATAAGATCTGGTGCAACCAATTACCTTCAGACGTCACATAATTAGTTAAATAAAGTCCACCTGTGTGCAATCTAAGTGTCACATGATCTGTCACATGATCTCAGTATGTATGCACCTGTTCTGAAAGTCCTCAGAGTCTGGAGCACCACTAAGGAAGGGGCACCACCAAGCAAGCGGCACCATGAAGACCAAGGAGCTCTCCAAACAGGTCAGGGAGAAAGTTGTGGAGAAGTACAGATCATGGTTGGGTTATAAAAAAATATCTGAAACTTTGAACATCCCACGGAGCACGATTAAACCCATTATTAAAAACCTCCACCCCCTTTTTAAAAAGTTTTTGCCTAAAATTACATACCCAAATCTAACTGCCTGTAGCTCAGGCCCTGAAGCAAGGATATGCATATTCTCGGTACCATTTGAAAGGAAATACTTTGATGTTTATGGAAATGTGAATTGAATGTAGTAGAATATAACACAATAGATCTGTTAAAAGATAGTACAAAGAAAAAAAATGTTATTTTGTATTTATTTTGTACCATCATCTTTGAAACGCAAGAGAAAGGCCATAATGTATTATTCCAACCCAATTGCAATTTAGATTTTGGCCGTTCCGTTCCTGCTCCCAGCTGTTCCTATTCTCCTACTCAATCATCTAGTCTTTTCACACCTGTTCCCTATCTTGTCCTCTGATTAGAGTCCCTATTTCTCCCCTTGTTTTCCGTTTCTGTCCTGTCGGATCCTTGTATGATGTTCGCCGTGCTGTGTCTTTGTCTCGCCCTGTCGTGTCTTGTTTCCCTCAGATGCTGCGTGTGAGCAGGTGTCTGAGTCTGCTACGGTCGGTGCCTTCCCGAGGCAACCTACAGTTAATGGTCGAGTCTCCAGTCTGTCCTCGTCACTACGAGTGGAATTAAGTTTTTTATGTTTTGTTTTCTGCTCTGATTGTCCAGGAGTATTGCTTATATCCTTTACTGGAATAAAGACTCTGTTTTCGCCAAGTCGCTTTTGGGTCCTCATTCACCTGCATAACAAAAACACTATGTCTGACGCAAACACAACACCTCTCATCACCCCGAGAACACTAGCCGGTGTGTTTACGGACATATTCAATCAATCCCTATACCAGTCTGCTGTTCCCACATGCTTCAAGAGGGCCACCATTGTTCCTGTTCCCAAGAAAGCTAAGGTAACTGAGCTAAACGACTACCGCCCCGTAGCACTCACTTCCGTCATCATGAAGTGCTTTGAGAGACTAGTCAAGGACCATATCACCTCCACCCTACCTGACACCCTAGACCCACTCCAATTTGCTTACCGCCCAAATAGGTCCACAGACGATGCAATCTCAACCACACTGCACACTGCCCTAACCCACCTGGACAAGAGGAATACCTATGTGAGAATGCTGTTCATCGACTACAGCTCGGCATTCAACACCATAGTACCCTCCAAGCTCGTCATCAAGCTCGAGACCCTGGGTCTCGACCCCCCCCTGTGCAACTGGGTACTGGACTTCCTGACGGGCCGCCCCCAGGTGGTGAGGGTAGGCAACAACATCTCCTCCCCGCTGATCCTCAACACGGGGGCCCCACAAGGGTGCGTTCTGAGCCCTCTCCTGTACTCCCTGTTCACCCACGACTGCGTGGCCACGCACGCCTCCAACTCAATCATCAAGTTTGCGGACGACACAACAGTGGTAGGCTTGATTACCAACAACGACGAGACGGCCTACAGGGAGGAGGTGAGGGCCCTTGGAGTGTGGTGTCAGGAAAATAACCTCACACTCAACGTCAACAAAACTAAGGAGATGATTGTGGACTTCAGGAAACAGCAGAGGGAACACCCCCTATCCACATCGATGGAACAGTAGTGGAGAGGGTAGCTAGTTTTAAGTTCCTCGGCATACACATCACAGACAAACTGAATTGGTCCACTCACACTGACAGCGTCGTGAAGAAGGCGCAGCAGCGCCTATTCAACCTCAGGAGGCTGAAGAAATTCGGCTTGTCACCAAAAGCACTCACAAACTTCTACAGATGCACAATCGAGAGCATCCTGGCGGGCTGTATCACCGCCTGGTACGGCAACTGCTCCGCCCTCAACCGTAAGGCTCTCCAGAGGGTAGTGAGGACTGCACAACGCATCACCGGGGGCAAACTACCTGCCCTCCAGGACACCTACACCACCCGTTGTTACAGGAAGGCCATAAAGATCATCAAGGACATCAACCACCCGAACCACTGCCTGTTCACCCCGCTATCATCCAGAAGGCGAGGTCAGTACAGGTGCATCAAAGCTGGGACCGAGAGACTGAAAAACAGCTTCTATCTCAAGGCCATCAGACTGTTAAATAGCCACCACTAACATTGAGTGGCTGCTGCCAACACACTGTCATTGACACTGACCCAACTCCAGCCATTTTAATAATGGGAATTGATGGGAAATGATGTAAATATATCACTAGCCACTTTAAACAATGCTACCTTATATAATGTTACTTACCCTACATTATTCATCTCATATACATATGTATATACTGTACTCTACAACATCGACTGCATCCTTATGTAACACATGTATCACTAGCCACTTTAACTATGCCACTTTGTTTACTTTGTCTACATACTCATCTCATATGTATATACTGTACTCGATACCATCTACTGTATGCTGCTCTGTACCATCACTCATTCATATATCCTTATGTACATGTTCCTTATCCCCTTACACTGTGTATAAGACAGTAGTTTTGGAATTGTTAGTTAGATTACTTGTTGGTTATCACTGCATTGTCGGAACTAGAAGCACAAGCATTTCGCTACACTCGCATTAACATCTGCTAACCATGTGTATGTGACAAATAAAATTTGATTTGATTTGATTTGATTTGATTTGATCCCATGGCAGCATCATGCTGTGGGGATGTTTTTCATCGGCAGGGACTGGGAAACTGGTCAGAATTGAAGGAATGGCTCTAAATACAGGGAATTCTTGAAGGAAACCTGTTTCAGTCTTCCAGAGATTTGAGACTGGGACGGAGGTTTACCTTCCAGCGGGACAATGACCCTAAGCATACTGCTAAAGCAACACTTGAGTGGTTTAAGGGGAAACATTTAAATGTCTTGGAATGGCCTAGTCAAAGCCCAGACTTTAATCCAATTGAGAATCTGTGGTATGATTTAAAGGTTGCTGTACACCAGCGGAACCCATCCAACTTGAAGGAGCTGGATCAGTGATAGAGGAACTTCTAAATTCCTTATTGTTTTACAGCTAAAACCAAATTCGCACTCGTTTCTAATTCATTAATGAGGTGTAAGTTCATTAATTATGAATGAAGTAGATCGAGACCAGTCTTAAAAGTCAGGTAAGAGCGTTTAATTCCAGAGAGTACTAAATGCTTACACACATTTCCACAGGTTATAAACTGAAAATGACATCATCAGTTTCCCACGATAGCCACGTTTTTTTAGGTCCGGAGATGCTTTCTACTCCCCTTATAAACCAGACATTCCAATCTGTCTAAAAGATATACTTTTCTCCCACTAATGGAACATAACCCAAACACTCTTATCTGGAACATAACCCAAACATTCTTATTTTGTCTGAAAAGCTATATATTTTCTACCCCTTAACCTTCCCAAGAGGCACAGACAATTAATTCGTTCTGCTTACATTTTCAGTAACAGCTCAACCAAGAACTCATACTTTTCATACCATAACATAATAGTATTAGTATAAGTGGTTCTAATCAATAATGTATACATGATTAATCATTTCAACTATAATTCCCTCTATCAATCCTCCCTTTGATCAAATATTATACATTCAAATCTACAAAATAAAAATATTATTATAAATGTTTACCCGACTCTTCACCCATTAATCAAATCTAACCTTAACTCCAACTGTTTTTAAACACCAGAATCATAACTCCTCTTTCAGGATTTTTCGTTACGACCTTCATTAAAAAACAGTTTAATCATTGAAACAAATTACAATCTAATTCCCCTTCATCTCAACACTATTCTCATCAAACATAAATTCCCCACAAATGACAGATCCAGATTCGTCCACTTCCTCTGTAGACATGCCTTCAGTCCTCCACGGGTCGGAACCTGGAATCGGCCCATAACGCCCCATCTGTAGTGTCATTGATCTCTTTATAGTCCTGGAAACAATAACTTTCATACATACACGCAATCAACCACGTACGTGCAAGACTAACACAGTCACACAGGTTAAGGTGGCCCATAACACCACATTTTTCCATAAATACTGTCAACCCAATTTAGTTCAGAGAAGTATCCACCCCAGAGTTTTTGCCAACCCGTGAGCCAGGGTGGTCAAAACAGCTGAGGCTTCGGGCACTGATTCGTCCGGAGCTGTGTTACCTGGGATGTAAGACATGGTCCTGATCATCATGCCCACTTCTGTTATACAGGTGAATGAGGACCCAAAAGCGACTTGGCGAAAACAGAGTCTTTATTCCAGTAAAGGAAATAGGCAATACTCCTAGACAAATCAGAGCAGAAAACAAAACATAAAAAACTAATTCCACTCGTAGTGACGAGGACAGACTGGAGACTCGACCATAAACTGTAGGTTGCCTCGGGAAGGCACCGACCGTAGCAGACTCAGACACCTGCTCACACGCAGCATCTGAGGGAAACAAGACACAGCACGGCGAACAATATACAAGGATCCGACAGGACAGAAACGGAAGACAAGGGAAGAAATAGGGACTCTAATCAGAGGGCAAGATACGGAACAGGTGTGAAAAGATTAGATGATTGAGTAGGGGAATAGGAACAGCTGGGAGCAGGGACGGAACGATAGAGAGAAGAGAGAGAGGGAGGGAGAGAGAAAAAAGGGAACGAACCTAAAAAGACCAGCAGGGGGAAACGAACAGAAGGGAAAGCATAATGACAAGACAATATAAGACAAAACATGACAGTACCCCCACTCACCGAGCGCCTCCTGGCGCTCTCGAGGAAGGAACACTGGCGGCAACGGAGGAAATCATAGATCACAAACGGTCCAGCACGTCCCGACAAAGAACCCAACTCCTCTCCTCAGGACCGTAACGGAAAACGATAAAAGGGAAACTAGGGTACTACTCTAAAAAAAAAAATGAGACACGGGTAGAGAACTGAAAGCTTTAGAGCAAACAGGACCAAACAGGCCAGGAGAGTAACAACTAGGGACAGACTGAGACACAGCAAGGGCAGGAACAAGACCAGGAGAGATGCGGTGGCAGGGAACAGACTGAGACCCAGCAAGACCAGGAGCAGAAGCAGAAAAAAAATTACCAGACTTATTCTGCGCTCAATCCGAACACGCAGCCACGAAATGGCGCGTGTCACGCTCCTGAGTAGGCCACCAAAAGCGCTGGCAAATAGAAGCAAGAGTACCTCGAACGCCGGGATGGCCAGCTAACTTGGCAGAGTGAGCCCACTGAAGAACAGCCAGACGAGTAGAAACAGGAACGAAAAGAAGGTTACTAGGACAAGCGCGCGGCGACGCTGTGTGCGTGAGTGCTTGCTTAACCTGTCTCTCAATTCCCCAGACTGTCAACCCGACAACACGCCCAACAGGAAGGATCCCCTCGGGATCGGTAGAAGCCACAGAAGAACTAAAGAGACGGGATAAAGCATGAGGCTTGGTGTTCTTAGTACCCGGGCAATAAGAAATAACGAACTCGAAACGAGCGAAAAACAACGCCCAACGAGCATGACGCGCATTCAGTCGTTTGGCAGAACGGATGTACTCAAGGTTCCTTTGGTCAGTCCAAACGACAAAAGGAACGGTCGCCCCCTCCAACCACTGTCGCCATCTGCCTAGGGCTAAACGGATGGCGAGCAGTTCGCGGTTAGCCACATCATAGTTACGTTCCGACGGTGACAGGCGATGAGAAAAATACGCACTAGGGTGGACCCCATCGTCAGTATCGGAGCGCTGGGACAGAATGGCTCCCACGCCCACCCCCGACGCGTCAACCTCAACAATAAACTGTTTAGTGACGTCAGGTGCAACAAGGATAGGAGCAGATGCAAAACGCTTCTTGAAGAGATCAGAACAACAATCATACGACCGGTGAGGAGGAAGGGAGTTGGTTCTGGACCGACTGAAGACCGTGCGCAGACCATGATATTCCTCCGTCACTCCTGTCAAATCACCAGGTTCCTCCTGAGAAGAGGGGACAGAACAAACAGGAGAAATAGCAGACATTAAACACTTCACATGACAAGAAACGTTCCAGGAAAGGATAGAATTACTAGACGAATCAAAAGAAGGATTATGACACACTAGCCAGGGATGACCCAAAACAACAGGTGTAAAAGGTGAACAAAAAATCAAAAAAGAAATGGTCTCACTATGGTTACCAGATACAGTGAGGGTTAAAGGTAGTGTTTCACATAATATACTGGGGAGAGGACTACCATCCAAGGCGAACATGACCGTGGGCTCCCTAACTGTCTGAGAGGAATGTCATGTTCCCGAGCCCAGGCTTCGTCCATAAAACAGCCCTCCGCCCCAGAGTCTATTAATGCACTGCAGGAAGCTGCCGATCCGGTCCAGCGTAGATGGACCGGTAAGGTAGTACAGGTACTTGACGGAGAGGACCGTCTAGTAGCGCTTATCAGTCGCCCTCCGCTTACTGATGAGCTCTGGCCTTTAACTGGACATGAAATGACAAAATGACCAGCGGAACCGCAATAGAGACAGAGGCGGTTGGTGATTCTCCGTTCCCTCTCCTTAGTCGAAATGCGAATACCCCCCAGCTGCATGGGCTCAACACCAGAGTCAGTGGGGAAAGATGGTAGTGTCGGAGAGAGGGGAGACACAGTTAACGCGAGCTCTCTTCTATGAGCTCGGTGACGAAGGTCTACCCGTCGTTCAATGCGAATAGCGAGTTCAATCAAAGAATCCACGCTGGATGGAACCTCCCGAGAGAGAATCTCATCCTTAACCTTAGCGTGGAGTCCCTCCAGAAAACGAGCGAGCAACGCCTGCTTGTTCCAGTTACTGGAGGCAGCAAGAGTGCGAAACTCTATAGAGTAATCCGTTATGGATCGATTACCTTGACATAGGGAAGACAGGGACCAGGAAGCTTCTTTCCCAAAAACTGAACGATCAAAGACCCTTATCATCTCCTCTTTAAAGTTCAGATAATCGTTAGTGCACTCAGCGCTTGCCTCCCAGATAGCTGTGCCCCACTGCCGAGCCCGACCAGTAAGGAGTGATATGACGTAGGCAATCCGAGCTCTCTCTCTTGAGTATGTGTTGGGTTGGAGAGAGAACACTATATCACACTGGGTGAGAAAGGAGCGGCACTCAGTGGGCTGCCCAGAATAACATGGTGGGTTATTAACCCTAGGTTCCGGAGGCTCGGAAGACCCGGAAGTAGCTGGTGGCACGAGACGAAGACTCTGATACTGTCCTGAGAGGTCGGAGACCTGAGCGGCCAGGGTCTCAACGGCATGCCGAGCAGCTGACAATTCCTGCTCGTGTCTGCCGAGCATCGCTCCCTGGAACTCGAGAGTAGAGTAGAGAGAATCCATAGTCGCTGGGTCCATTCTTGGTCGGATCCTTCTGTTATACAGGTGAATGAGGACCCAAAAGCGACTTGGCGAAAACAGAGTCTTTATTCCAGTAAAGGAAATAGGCAATACTCCTAGACAAATCAGAGCAGAAAACAAAACATAAAAAACTAATTCCACTCGTAGTGACGAGGACAGACTGGAGACTCGACCATAAACTGTAGGTTGCCTCGGGAAGGCACCGACCGTAGCAGACTCAGACACCTGCTCACACGCAGCATCTGAGGGAAACAAGACACAGCACGGCGAACAATATACAAGGATCCGACAGGACAGAAACGGAAGACAAGGGAAGAAATAGGGACTCTAATCAGAGGGCAAGATACGGAACAGGTGTGAAAAGATTAGATGATTGAGTAGGGGAATAGGAACAGCTGGGAGCAGGGACGGAACGATAGAGAGAAGTGAGAGAGGGAGGGAGAGAGAAAAAAGGGAACGAACCTAAAAAGACCAGCAGGGGGAAACGAACAGAAGGGAAAGCATAATGACAAGACAATATAAGACAAAACATGACAACTTCCCCCTTGTGAGAGTAGAACCCCGGAAATGCTTAACTCTAATCCTGCCAGGATTTCTTGCCTTGACTCATCTGGCACCTCTCCTGGAACCCCAATGTTATCAATGTATACCTTGTCATCAAATGACCCAGATGGAGTGCCTCTCCCTTCCCTCCTAGATAACTTCATGTCCTGTTGTCTGCACACATGACCCACACAACCACTAGGTGTCAACACCGGCCCATTTTATTTTATTGAAATCCCCAGAGTTCAACCAGCCCGTCAATTCAGACATGGTCTCGTCAGTGGTCATACTCTCCGTCCTATTGCAAGTACCAACTCGGCTCCTGGGGACATAAATAGGGCAAATCAATACAACTTTCATTATCCGGCATTCCTGCTTTCATGAACAGCTTTACCATACCGACCGAAACTCCTCTACCCAGAACCGTACTAGGGTCTCGACCAAGACCTGGTCATATCCATACCACAACCCTAGATCCGCCCCCATTTCTGTTTAAAGGGTTAAGCGTATCTTTATGCAATTACATCCCTCTCTCCTGATTACAATCAAAAACTCTCATCTTCACTCTACTCTACCTTCTTCCATACTGGGTGAGTGGATTCATATAGCCCTCTCTCTCCAAATGAGCTATGACCTGTGTCCACGATCAATATGGGAACCTGCACCGATATATGCCATAATGGCTCAGAGTCAAAGACTGCCATGTAGTTAGAGACTCCATTTTGGTCTACATAAAACTCCATTGGGAGATCCTTCCCAACCTCTACTCTAACTTCCTGTCTACCCAAATCTAGGGATCTCTTATGCTTATTCTGGAACATAATCCTCATCGTCTAAACCATGGGTCAAATTACCACTCTCCGCATACTCAAGTAGGACGTGCTGTATCAGGAACATGTCACCCACGATAAGACAGCTCCAGACGAAAAGCTTCCATGTGAAGCCCCACCCTCTCCCCTAGAAAACATCACTTAGCAAGAGCCAGACACATCCACACTTCTATGAACAACAACAGTGAGGAAAGGACAGGTAAGGTATTTTTCATTCGAGAGATGGCCCCCAGAATTCTGTTAATTCCAGTTCTCCTCTCGAACCCTGTTATTGTTCTGACAGTGACAAATGTGCCCTACCCTCCCGCAGTGCGATATGAATCCGGGTAGCTCTTTCAGCTAGCTGTCACCAGGAGGCCTTGGTATGGGACTGGATTGAGTGACTTCACCTGTAGTTCACCTGTAGTGTATAAAATCTTGGACATACAGATTTGGTTAATAAAACAGTTTCTTATTCGCTCTGTTTATTAGCTAATTTTTTTCTTTTTAATCCTATTTTAGAACACTATTTATCCATCCCCCCTTTTGTTACCTGGCTCTGCCCAGGTAACAACCTTGCCTTATTTTTAAACAAGGACTTAGGTAGGATTTAGTATATTATCCTTATGTCTGACATTATCATTTAGGAGTGTCCCTTTTTATCTACACACTATGTTATCTTTACTCGTCCTGGCTCCCCTTCTAAACTTCTCTCTGCTCTCCAACCTTCAAGGTCTCTGCAGTGCGAGGGAGGGCTCCTCTGTCTGCCTGTTCCCCTATCTGTCTATAGCTATGTTTCTCATGTTTTCCAAATTTGAACTACATGTCTCACTGTTTGGCTCCATCCAAACCCATGGACCCTCTTTTAGAAAAAAAACATGTCTATGAGCGGCTTTTCTCCAAATTCCCCACATTTCCTCAATCAATCTATATTAATCCTAACAATAATCCTCAATCATCACAGATGTCCTACATTCCTGCTAAATGCAACACCATTCAAAAACTCATAATAATCAATCAAGGTCTAATAAATGCCAACCATATTAAAAATCCTTCCTACACTAACAAGCCCTCTCCTTGGGGACCCTCAGTATTCTATCTGACAATAACATGGGTTTAATATGTGTTGCAAAGTGTGGAATAAAACTTTGGTCATGGAAAACAGAGTAAAGCAGAACAAAGCATTCTTATAACCCATCTGGTCCTCTCAGCTATTCCTATCCTGCACCAGGTGGGCACCATGCCACCCTTCACGACAGGGAGAACAAACATACATGGGTCATCCTCAGTCAGTCTCGTCCTCCCCTGAAAGCATGCTTCACCTCAGCCTCTCCAACTGGAGCATCAAGCAAAGGCATCATGCCTGAAGCCTGTAACATCTGTAACAGACTTCTTAAAACACGGTATGATGCAAGCAGAATACAAGAATTAGGGTCAGAAATCCAGTAACCACCATACCAGTATACTTACCAAAACAGGCTCCCAACTAAGAGAACAGTCAGACTCCTCCACCCTCGCCATGGTCCTCATCTCAGCAGATAGTGCATCAAGCCCATTAAGGCCCTTAGATATACTACCATCTGGACTGGTGTTATTAGGAATATACGTGCAACATTGTTCACCGAACATCTTGCAGATGCCCCCCTGACTGGCAAGAAGCACATCCAAAGCAAGTCTATTCTGTATAAGACAGCCACAAATTGTCCCTACCATCAAAACCAGTCTCAGTGCCTAATTGATCAATAGCTGAATAGTCTAACATGAATTACCTGAATGGAATTTTTAACCCAGTAGTAGCAGGTTCGGTCCAGGGGTGGTAGAGGAGTGTGTCTGGCCCTGGTTCGTCTGGGACCTCTGGTTTTGGCAGTACCTTAATAGAAAACACACCCATCGTGTCTGACACGGTCCTTTGTAGTCCGAAGGTGTAAGTGCCTGCATCAGAGAGCTTAATAGTTTTGATGGTTAGTAGGATTTCATCACCTTTACAAAGTTCAACAGTGCTCCCAGGTTTCCCCCATATCATAGAAAACCTATCCACCTTTGTGGGATCCCCTAATGCTATAAGGATATCCTCTTCTCCAGTCCCAGAACTGTCCCAAGTTGGTTATCATGTAATCCCCATACGGACACCCTCCCCCATTACACATTATGCCTTGAAGAATGGGCAAGAATCCCAGAGGCTAGATGTGTCAAGCTTATAGAGACATACCCCACAAGACTTGCAGCTGTAATTGCTGCATAAGGTGGCTCTACAAAGTATTGACTATGGGGGGTAAATAGTTATGCACGTTCAAGTTTTTTTTTGGTCTTATTTCTTGTTTGTTTCACAAGAAAAAATATTTTGCATCTTCAAAGTGGTAGTCATGTTGTGTAAATCAAATGATACAAACCCCCCAAAAATCTATTTTAATTCCAGGTTGTAAGGCAACAAAATAGGAAAAATGCCAAAAGGGGTGAATACTTTCGCAAGCCACTGTAGGCCTTATCATAGAGGGTTCAAGAATAGGGTAACTAAGGTTTACAGTCATAATCTAATTAATTTGGAAATAATCCAAATGAACCTGTATGTTTTACAGAATTTTAACACATCAAGTGTGAGTGGATACTGCCACCATGAATTCTGAGCAGTTGTTCATAACTACAGGTTCTGAGCTCAAAAGGACTCCTTTGGCATTCGTCCTTCTTCATTTATTGCAGAACCCAATTAAAATACACAAATTAGTTTGCTAATTGGATCCTGAGCAGCTTGATAGTCCCGAGACACGTTGTCTCGGTCTTCCACTCTGTATCTAAATCCAATTAGCTGTCTCTCTCTCTAGCTGTCTCTCTATTTAACACATATACTCACAAATCAGTCAATATAGTTAAGTTAATTATAGTCCACACCGACACGCATGATGCACGCACGGACGCACACAGTCAAAATAAATCACTGGGGCGGCTGGTTACACTTTCAGATTCAGAGTGTTAGACCAACTTGCATGCTGTTCCCCCTCATTATCCCTGTAGGCCCTGACAGTGTGTGCGAGTTTGTCAAAATAGGATCCACTGATGATAAACCAAAAGGCCTCCAGAGACAAGCTGGTCATCTGCTTCAATGGCCAAGGTGGTTGTAGGATAAGAGAGAGAGCGAGTTGAATAGAGTAAATTAGAGTTTTACTTTATTAATCCCAACTTGGGAAATTGTTTTATCACAGCATGCATCAATGATTTACAAGGACAGGACACACAACAATGACCAAAACGTGATAAAAAAACAACATATTACAGTTTTTTTCAATCGCGAACAAGCATCAGTCAATACTGAAACCACTTTTTTTAAACTATTCAGTCTGCATTACCAACATGCATCTTGGCCAAACAGTTAATCTCACCTCCAAAACTCACTCAAACTACCAAAACACTTCATACATGTCTCAAAATAAGCTTGTTCGACTATAACACTGGCAACAATTCTCACTCGGAAAGCATACATTGTCACTCATAACACACTGACCTAAAAAACACTAACAGGGAGCATTACATACATTATGAACTTCTCTTTGAAGTTTGAATGATTTCACATAAATCAGTAGTTCATTATAAAAATAAGAATAACAACTTTTGACTTTATTGACTGCACTAAAGTATATAACAATAATGAATCAGAAATGCAGCAATTTGCTTCAAAAGCCTTTATTATTTTCTCTATCTTTGCATATAGTAATTTATTGGTGAAAAATAAAAAGTTGAAACGAAAACAATTTCCTGAAATTCCAGGGCTGCAGTAATAATCATCAACATGTATAGTATAATCACTCATACTGTACAGAACTGTGAGGGTTCTAGTTCTCATCAACATGTATAGTATAATCACTCATACTGTACAGAACTGTGAGGGTTCTAGTTCTCATCAACATGTATAGTATAATCACTCATACTGTACAGAACTGTGAGGGTTCTAGTTCACATCAACATGTATAGTAAAATCACTCATACTGTTCAGTACTGTGAGGGTTCTAGTTCTCATCAACACGTATAATATAATCACTCATACTGTTCAGTACTGTGAGGGTTCTAGTTCTCATCAAAATGTGTAGTAGAATCACTCATACTGTACAGTACTGTGAGGGTTCTAGTTCACATCAACATGTATAGTATAATCACTCATACTGTACATAAATGTGAGGGTTATAGTTCTCATCAAAATGTATAGTATAATCACTCATACTGTACAGAACTGTGAGGGTTCTAGTTCTCATCAAAATGTATAGTATAATCACTCATACTGTACAGTACTGTGAGGGTTATAGTTCTCATCAACATGTATAGTATAATCACACATACTGTACAGAACTGTGAGGGTTCTAATTCTCATCAACATGTATAGTATAATCACTCATACTGTACAGTACTGTGAGGGTTCTAGTTCTCATCAACATGTGTAGTAGAATCACTCATACTGTACAGTACTGTGAGGGTTCAAGTTCACATCAACATGTATAGCATAATCACTCATACTGTACAGTACTGTGAGGGTTCTAGTTCTCATCAACATGTGTTGTAGAATCACTCATACTGTACAGTATTGTGAGGGTTCTAGTTCACATCAACATGTATAGTATAATTACTCACACTGTACAGTACTGTGAGGGTTCTAGTTCTCATCAACATGTATAGTATAATCACTCATACTGTACAGAACTGTGAAGGTTCTAGTTCTCATCAACATGTATAGTATAATCACTCATACTGTACAGAACTGTGAGGGTTCTAGTTCTCATCAACATGTATAGTATACTACATGTATAGTATAATCACTCATACGGTACAGAACTGTGAGGGTTCTAGTTCTCATCAACATGTATAGTATAATCACTCATACTGTACAGAACTGTGAGGGTTCTAGTTCTCATCAGCATGTATAGTATACTGTACAGAACTGTGAGGGTTCTCATTCTCTTCAACATGTATAGTATAATTACTCATACTGTACAGAACTGTGAGGGTTCTAGTTCTCATCAAGATGTATAGTATATTCACTCATACTGTCCAGTACTGTGAGGGTTCTTGTTCACATCAACATGTATAATATAATCACTCATACTGTTCAGTACTGTGAGGGTTCTAGTTCTCATCAACATGTATAATATAATCACTCATACTGTTCAGTACTGTGAGGGTTCTAGTTCACATCAACATGTATAGTATAATCACTCATACTGTACAGAACTGTTAGGGTTCTCGTTCTCATCAAAATGTATAGTATAATTACTCATATTGTACAGTACTGTGAGGGTTCTAGTTTTCATCAACATGTGTAGTATAATCACTCATACTGTACAGTACTGTGAGGGTTCTCGTTCACATCAACATGTGTAGTAGTATAATCACTCATACTGTACAGTACTGTGAGGGTTCTAGTTCTCATCAAAATGTGTAGTAGAATCACTCATACTGTACATAAATGTGAGGGTTCTAGTTCCCATCAAAATGTATAGTATAATTACTCATTCTGTACAGTACTGTGAGGGTTCTAGTTCACATCAACATGTATAGTATAATCACTCATACTGTACAGAACTGTGAGGGTTCTCGTTCTCATCAAAATGTATAGTATAATTACTCATATTGTACAGTACTGTGAGGGTTCTAGTTTTCATCAACATGTGTAGTATAATCACTCATACTGTACAGTATGGTGAGGGTTCTGGTTCTCATAAACATGTATAATCACTCATACTGTACAGTACTGTGAGGGTTCTAGTTCTCAACAACATGTATAGTATAATCACTCATACTGTACAGTACTGTGAGGGTTCTAGTTCTCATCAACATGTGTAGTAGAATCACTCATACTGTACAGTACTGTGAGGGTTCTAGTTCACATCAACATGTATAGTATAATCACTCATACTGTACAGTACTGTGATGGTTCTAGTTCTCATCAACATGTATAGTATAATCACTCATACTTTACAGAACTGTGAGGGTTCTAGTTCTCATCAACATGTATCGTATAATCACTCATACTGTACAGAACTTTGAGGGTTCTAGTTCTCATCAAAATGTATAGTATAATCACTCATACTGTACAGTACTGTGAGGGTTCTAGTTCTCATCAACATGTATCGTATAATCACTCATACTGTTCAGTACTGTGAGGGTTCTAGTTCTCATCAACATGTATAGTAAAATCACTCATACTGCACAGTACTGTGAGGCTTCTAGTTCTCATCAACATGTATAGTATAATCACTCATACTGTACAGAACTGTGAGGGTTCTAGTTCTCATCAACATGTATAATATAATCACTCATACTGTTCAGAACTGTGAGGGTTCTAGTTCTCATCAACATGTATAATATAATCACTCATACTGTTCAGTACTGTGAGGGTTCTAGTTCTCATCAACATGTATAATATAATCACTGTGACATAGTTCTGTATAATATAATCAGTACTGTGAGGGTTCTAGTTCTCATCAACATGTATATAATCACTCATACTGTTCAGTACTGTGAGGGTTCTAGTTCTCATCAACATGTATAATATAATCACTCAGTTCAGTACTGAGGGTTCTCATCAACATGTATAATATAATCACTCATACTGTTCTCATCAACATGTATAATATAACACTCATACTGTACAGTACTGTGAGGGTTCTGGTTCTCATCAACATGTGTAGTAGAATCACTCATACTGTACAGTACTGTGAGGGTTCTAGTTCACATCAACATGTGTAGTAGTATAATCACTCATACTGTACAGTACTGTGAGGGGTCTAGTTCTCCCTCTCTCCTGCATTTGCCCACAAGTTCTCATCAACATCACTTCTTATATATTTCTGGCGATGCATCTTGGAAAGTATCCTCTGGAATGTTTAATCCAACCCTGTCAGTCTTCAGGAGAAGTGTCTCCACACCCTGGCAGTCTTCAGGAGAAGTGTCTCCACACCCTGACAGTCTTCAGGAGAAGTGTCTCCACACCCTGGCAGTCTTCAGGAGAAGTGTCTCCACACCCTGAGAGTCTTCAGGAGAAGTGTCTCCACACCCTGACAGTCTTCAGGAGAAGTGTCTCCACACCCTGACAGTCTTCAGGAGAAGTGTCTCCACACCCTGACAGTCTTCAGGAGAAGTGTCTCCACACCCTGACAGTCTTCAGGAGAAGTGTCTCCACACCCCACATTCATGGCATCCAGTAAGAATATCTGGTCATGTGGATGGTGGTCATAAACCTTCAACTTCCACGCATAGGAAAAGCTCCTCAATGGGGTTTAGGAAGGGGGAATATGGAGACAGGAATAGTACTGACATCCTGGGATGTGCTGTCTGTGACTGCAGCAGAGTAGTGGAATGCCACATTATCCCACACAACAACGAAGGTCGGGGAGATTCTTGCCCTTCTCTCCTGAATTTCCCACAGTTTTATTGCATTGTTGCCAATTACCATGTCAACAATGGCAATTTCCTGTACATCTGATAATATTTTGCCTCTCCCTCCAGCAGGAGGCAACTTTTGGATCCTACTGAAAAACACAAAACAATCAATATATTTAAAAATGTCAGTACATGTAAAAATGTGAACATAGTGTATTGTACTGTAACATGTAGTTCAATTATCATTGAAGGACGCACATCTCACCTGTTGTTTTGCTGGAAAATTCATACTATTGATGCAACTGTTCAAAGCTGCAGATTTGGTTGCACCCTTAAACTGGCCTTTCTCAAAGAGAAAGCATGGCTTACAACATGATCATTAATTGTGGCCCTTATCTCATTAGAGAACACTGCTCTTGGTCGTTCTCTCCTTTGTCCTTCATGTATTCTCCCTCTCCCTGCCACTCTTCTTTCCCCACCAACCTGACTTCCTCTCCTTTGTCCTAAATGCTGTCTCCCTCTCCCTGCCAGTCTTCTTTCCCCACCAACCTGTCATCCTCTCCTTTGTCCTCCAACCTGTCTCCCTCTCCCTACCACTCTTCTTTCCCCACCAACCTGTCTCCCTCTCCCTGCCACTCTTCTTTCCCCACCAACCTGTCTCCCTCTCCCTGACACTATTCTTTCCCCACCAACCTGTCTCCCTCTCCCTGCCACTCTTCTTTCCCCACCAACCTGTCTCCCTCTCCCTGACACGTTTCTTTCCCCACCAACCTGTCTCCCTCTCCCTGCCACTCTTCTTTCCCCACCAACCTGTCGTCCTCTCCTTTGTCCTCCAACCTGTCGTCCTCTCCTTTGTCCTCCAACCTGTCTCCCTCTCCCTACCACTCTTCTTTCCCCACCAACCTGTCTCCCTCTCCCTGCCACTCTTCTTTCCCCACCAACCTGTCTCCCTGCCACTCTTCTTTCCCCACCAACCTGTCTCCCTGCCACTCTTCTTTCCCCACCAACCTGTCTCCCTCTCCCTGCCATTGTTCTTTCCCCATCAACTTGTCTCCCTCTCCATTCCACTCTTCTTTCCCCACCAACCTGTCTCCCTCTCCCTGCCACTCTTCTTTCACCACCAACCTGTCTCCCTCTCCCTGCCACTCTTCTTTCCCCACCAACCTGTCTTCCTCTCCCTGCCACTCTTCTTTCCCCACCAACCTGTCTCCCTCTCCCTGCCACTTTTCTTTCCCCACCAACCTGTCTTCCTCTCCTTTGTCCACCAACCTCTCCCTCTTCCTGCCACTCTTCTTTCCCCACCAACCTGTCTCCCTCTCCCTGCCACTCTTCTTTCCCCACCAACCTGTCTCCCTCTCCCTGCAACTCTTCTTTCCCCACCAACCTGTCTCCCTCTCCATTCCACTCTTCTTTCCCCACCAACCTGTCTCCCTCAGCCTGCCACTCTTCTTTCCCCACCAACCTGTCTTCCTCTCCTTTGTACTCCACGCTGTCTCCCTCTCCCTGCCACTCTTCTTTCCCCACCAACCTGTCTCCCTCTCCCTGCCACTCTTCTTTCCCCACCAACCTGTCTCCCTCTCCATTCCACTCGTCTTTCCCCATCAACCTGTCTCCCTCTCCATTCCACTTGTCTTTCCCCACCAACCTGTCTTCTTCTCCTTTGTCCTCCACGCTGTCTCCCTCTCCCTGCCACTCTTCTTTCCCCACCAACCTGTCTTCCTCTCCTTTGTCCACCAACCTGTCTCCCTCTCCCTGCCACTCTTCTTTCCCCACCAACCTGTCTCCCTCTCCTTTGTCCACCAACCTGTCTCCCTCTCCCTGCCACTCTTCTTTCCCCACCAACCTGTCTTCCTCTCCCTGCCACTCTTCTTTCCCCACCAACCTGTCTCCCTCTCCCTGCCACTCTTCTTTCCCCACCAACCTGTCTCCCTCTCCCTGCAACTCTTCTTTCCCCACCAACCTGTCTCCCTCTCCCTGCAACTCTTCTTTCCCCACCAACCTGTCTTCCTCTCCTTTGTCCTCCACGCTGTCTCCCTCTCCCTGCCACTCTTCTTTCCCCACCAACCTGTCTCCCTCTCCCTGCAACTCTTCTTTCCCCACCAACCTGTCTTCCTCTCCTTTGTCCTCCACGCTGTCTCCCTCTCCCTGCCACTCTTCTTTCCCCACCAACCTGTCTCCCTCTCCATTCCACTCGTCTTTCCCCACCAACCTGTCTCCCTCTCCCTGCCACTCTTCTTTCCCCACCAACCTGTCTTCTCTCCCTGCCACTCTTCTTTCCCCACCAACCTGTCTCCCTCTCCCTGCCACTCTTCTTTCCCCACCAACCTGTCTTCCTCTCCTTTGTCCACCAACCTGTCTCCCTCTCCCTGCAACTCTTCTTTCCCCACCAACCTGTCTTCCTCTCCTTTGTCCACCAACCTGTCTCCCTCTCCCTGCCACTCTTCTTTCCCCACCAACCTGTCTCCCTCTCCCTGCCACTCTTCTTTCCCCACCAACCTGTCTCCCTCTCCCTGACACGTTTCTTTCCCCACCAACCTGTCTCCCTCTCCCTGCCACTCTTCTTTCCCCACCAACCTGTCGTCCTCTCCTTTGTCCTCCAACCTGTCGTCCTCTCCTTTGTCCTCCAACCTGTCTCCCTCTCCCTACCACTCTTCTTTCCCCACCAACCTGTCTCCCTCTCCCTGCCACTCTTCTTTCCCCACCAACCTGTCTCCCTGCCACTCTTCTTTCCCCACCAACCTGTCTCCCTGCCACTCTTCTTTCCCCACCAACCTGTCTCCCTCTCCCTGCCATTGTTCTTTCCCCATCAACTTGTCTCCCTCTCCATTCCACTCTTCCTTCCCCACCAACCTGTCTCCCTCTCCCTGCCACTCTTCTTTCCCCCACCAACCTGTCTTCCTCTCCCTGCCACTCTTCTTTCCCCACCAACCTGTCTCCCTCTCCCTGCCACTTTTCTTTCCCCACCAACCTGTCTTCCTCTCCTTTGTCCACCAACCTCTCCCTCTTCCTGCCACTCTTCTTTCCCCACCAACCTGTCTCCCTCTCCCTGCCACTCTTCTTTCCCCACCAACCTGTCTCCCTCTCCCTGCAACTCTTCTTTCCCCACCAACCTGTCTCCCTCTCCCTGACACGTTTCTTTCCCCACCAACCTGTCTCCCTCTCCCTGCCACTCTTCTTTCCCCACCAACCTGTCGTCCTCTCCTTTGTCCTCCAACCTGTCGTCCTCTCCTTTGTCCTCCAACCTGTCTCCCTCTCCCTACCACTCTTCTTTCCCCACCAACCTGTCTCCCTCTCCCTGCCACTCTTCTTTCCCCACCAACCTGTCTCCCTGCCACTCTTCTTTCCCCACCAACCTGTCTCCCTGCCACTCTTCTTTCCCCACCAACCTGTCTCCCTCTCCCTGCCATTGTTCTTTCCCCATCAACTTGTCTCCCTCTCCATTCCACTCTTCTTTCCCCACCAACCTGTCTCCCTCTCCCTGCCACTCTTCTTTCACCACCAACCTGTCTCCCTCTCCCTGCCACTCTTCTTTCCCCACCAACCTGTCTTCCTCTCCCTGCCACTCTTCTTTCCCCACCAACCTGTCTCCCTCTCCCTGCCACTTTTCTTTCCCCACCAACCTGTCTTCCTCTCCTTTGTCCACCAACCTCTCCCTCTTCCTGCCACTCTTCTTTCCCCACCAACCTGTCTCCCTCTCCCTGCCACTCTTCTTTCCCCACCAACCTGTCTCCCTCTCCCTGCAACTCTTCTTTCCCCACCAACCTGTCTCCCTCTCCATTCCACTCTTCTTTCCCCACCAACCTGTCTCCCTCAGCCTGCCACTCTTCTTTCCCCACCAACCTGTCTTCCTCTCCTTTGTACTCCACGCTGTCTCCCTCTCCCTGCCATTCTTCTTTCCCCACCAACCTGTCTCCCTCTCCCTGCCACTCTTCTTTCCCCACCAACCTGTCTCCCTCTCCATTCCACTCGTCTTTCCCCATCAACCTGTCTCCCTCTCCATTCCACTTGTCTTTCCCCACCAACCTGTCTTCTTCTCCTTTGTCCTCCACGCTGTCTCCCTCTCCCTGCCACTCTTCTTTCCCCACCAACCTGTCTTCCTCTCCTTTGTCCACCAACCTGTCTCCCTCTCCCTGCCACTCTTCTTTCCCCACCAACCTGTCTCCCTCTCCTTTGTCCACCAACCTGTCTCCCTCTCCCTGCCACTCTTCTTTCCCCACCAACCTGTCTTCCTCTCCCTGCCACTCTTCTTTCCCCACCAACCTGTCTCCCTCTCCCTGCCACTCTTCTTTCCCCACCAACCTGTCTCCCTCTCCCTGCAACTCTTCTTTCCCCACCAACCTGTCTCCCTCTCCCTGCAACTCTTCTTTCCCCACCAACCTGTCTTCCTCTCCTTTGTCCTCCACGCTGTCTCCCTCTCCCTGCCACTCTTCTTTCCCCACCAACCTGTCTCCCTCTCCCTGCAACTCTTCTTTCCCCACCAACCTGTCTTCCTCTCCTTTGTCCTCCACGCTGTCTCCCTCTCCCTGCCACTCTTCTTTCCCCCACCAACCTGTCTCCCTCTCCATTCCACTCGTCTTTCCCCACCAACCTGTCTTCTCTCCCTGCCACTCTTCTTTCCCCACCAACCTGTCTCCCTCTCCCTGCCACTCTTCTTTCCCCACCAACCTGTCTTCCTCTCCTTTGTCCACCAACCTGTCTCCCTCTCCCTGCAACTCTTCTTTCCCCACCAACCTGTCTTCCTCTCCTTTGTCCACCAACCTGTCTCCCTCTCCCTGCCACTCTTCTTTCCCCACCAACCTGTCTCCCTCTCCCTGCCACTCTTCTTTCCCCACCAACCTGTCTCCCTCTCCCTGACACGTTTCTTTCCCCACCAACCTGTCTCCCTCTTCCTGCCACTCTTCTTTCCCCACCAACCTGTCGTCCTCTCCTTTGTCCTCCAACCTGTCGTCCTCTCCTTTGTCCTCCAACCTGTCTCCCTCTCCCTACCACTCTTCTTTCCCCACCAACCTGTCTCCCTCTCCCTGCCACTCTTCTTTCCCCACCAACCTGTCTCCCTGCCACTCTTCTTTCCCCACCAACCTGTCTCCCTGCCACTCTTCTTTCCCCACCAACCTGTCTCCCTCTCCCTGCCATTGTTCTTTCCCCATCAACTTGTCTCCCTCTCCATTCCACTCTTCCTTCCCCACCAACCTGTCTCCCTCTCCCTGCCACTCTTCTTTCCCCACCAACCTGTCTTCCTCTCCCTGCCACTCTTCTTTCCCCACCAACCTGTCTCCCTCTCCCTGCCACTTTTCTTTCCCCACCAACCTGTCTTCCTCTCCTTTGTCCACCAACCTCTCCCTCTTCCTGCCACTCTTCTTTCCCCACCAACCTGTCTCCCTCTCCCTGCCACTCTTCTTTCCCCACCAACCTGTCTCCCTCTC
Source organism: Oncorhynchus gorbuscha (assembly GCF_021184085.1). NCBI lineage: Eukaryota > Metazoa > Chordata > Actinopteri > Salmoniformes > Salmonidae > Oncorhynchus > Oncorhynchus gorbuscha. The sequence goes on along the minus strand of NC_060175.1, from coordinate 20,559,619 downwards.
CCTGCAACTCTTCTTTCCCCACCAACCTGTCTCCCTCTCCATTCCACTCTTCTTTCCCCACCAACCTGTCTCCCTCTCCCTGCCACTCTTCTTTCCCCACCAACCTGTCTTCCTCTCCTTTGTACTCCACACTGTCTCCCTCTCCCTGCCACTCTTCTTTCCCCACCAACCTGTCTCCCTCTCCCTGCCACTCTTCTTTCCCCACCAACCTGTCTCCCTCTCCATTCCACTCGTCTTTCCCCACCAACCTGTCTCCCTCTCCATTCCACTCTTCTTTCCCCACCAACCTGTCTTCTTCTCCTTTGTCCTCCACGCTGTCTCCCTCTCCCTGCCACTCTTCATTCCCCACCAACCTGTCTTCCTCTCCTTTGTCCACCAACCTGTCTCCCTCTCCCTGCCACTCTTCTTTCCCCACCAACCTGTCTCCCTCTCCTTTGTCCACCAACCTGTCTCCCTCTCCCTGCCACTCTTCTTTCCCCACCAACCTGTCTTCCTCTCCCTGCCACTCTTCTTTCCCCACCAACCTGTCTCCCTCTCCCTGCAACTCTTCTTTCCCCACCAACCTGTCTCCCTCTCCCTGCAACTCTTCTTTCCCCACCAACCTGTCTTCCTCTCCTTTGTCCTCCACGCTGTCTCCCTCTCCCTGCAACTCTTCTTTCCCCACCAACCTGTCTTCCTCTCCTTTGTCCTCCACGCTGTCTCCCTCTCCCTGCCACTCTTCTTTCCCCACCAACCTGTCTCCCTCTCCATTCCACTCTTCTTTCCCCACCAACCTGTCTCCTCTCCCTGCCACTTTTCTTTCCCCACCAACCTGTCTTCCTCTCCTTTGTCCTCCACGCTGTCTCCCTCTCCCTGCCACTCTTCTTTCCCAACCAACCTGTCTCCCTCTCCCTGCCACTCTTCTTTCCCCACCAACCTGTCTCCCTCTCCCTGCCACTCTTCTTTCCCCACCAACCTGTCTCCCTCTCCATTCCACTCTTCTTTCCCCACCAACCTGTCTTCCTCTGAGGTGCTCTGACCTCTTTCTCCCCTCTCTCTCCAGATGAAATCTCGCGTCTTGTGACGGCCGGCCGCCCAACAACCTGCCCGCTTGACTCTATCCCCTCCTCTCTTCTCCAGACCATTTCCGGAGACCTTCTCCCTTACCTCACCTCGCTCATCAACTCATCCCTGACCGCCGGCTACGTCCCTTCCGTCTTCAAGAGAGCGAGAGTTGCACCCCTTCTGAAAAAACCTACACTCGATCCCTCCGATGTCAACAATTACAGACCAGTATCCCTTCTTTCTTTTCTCTCCAAAACTCTTGAACGTGCCGTCCTTGGCCAGCTCTCCCGCTATCTCTCTCTGAATGACCTTCTTGATCCAAATCAGTCAGGTTTCAAGACTAGTCATTCAACTGAGACTGCTCTCTTCTGTATCACGGAGGCGCTCCGCACTGCTAAAGCTAACTCTCTCTCCTCTGCTCTCATCCTTCTAGATCTATCGGCTGCCTTCGATACTGTGAACCATCAGATCCTCCTCTCCACCCTCTCCGAGTTGGGCATCTCCGGCGCGGCCCACGCTTGGATTGCGTCCTACCTGACAGGTCGCTCCTACCAGGTGGCGTGGCGAGAATCTGTCTCCTCACCACGCGCTCTCACCACTGGTGTCCCCCAGGGCTCTGTTCTAGGCCCTCTCCTATTTTCGCTATACACCAAGTCACTTGGCTCTGTCATAACCTCACATGGTCTCTCCTATCATTGCTATACAGACGGCACACAACTAATCTTCTCCTTTCCCCCTTCTGATGACCAGGTGGCGAATCGCATCTCTGCATGTCTGGCAGACATATCAGTGTGGATGACGGATCACCACCTCAAGCTGAACCTCGGCAAGACGGAGCTGCTCTTCCTCCCGGGGAAGGACTGCCCGTTCCATGATCTCGCCATCACGGTTGACAACTCCATTGTGTCCTCCTCCCAGAGCGCTAAGAACCTTGGCGTGATCCTGGACAACACCCTGTCGTTCTCAACCAACATCAAGGCGGTGGCCCGTTCCTGTAGGTTCATGCTCTACAACATCCGCAGAGTACGACCCTGCCTCACACAGGAAGCGGCGCAGGTCCTAATCCGGGCACTTGTCATCTCCCGTCTGGATTACTGCAACTCGCTGTTGGCTGGGCTCCCTGCCTGTGCCATTAACCTCCTTCAACTCATCCAGAACGCCGCAGCCCGTCTGGTGTTCAACCTTCCCAAGTTCTCTCACGTCACCCCGCTCCTTCGTTCTCTCCACTGGCTTCCAGTTGAAGCTCGCATCCGCTACAAGACCATGGTGCTTGCCTACGGAGCTGTGAGGGGAACGGCACCTCAGTACCTCCAGGCTCTGATCAGGCCCTACACCCAAACAAGGGCACTGCGTTCATCCACCTCTGGCCTGCTCGCCTCCCTACCACTGAGGAAGTACAGCTCCCGCTCAGCCCAGTCAAAACTGTTCGCTGCTCTGGCCCCCCAATGGTGGAACAAACTCCCTCACGACGCCAGGACAGCGGAGTCAATCACCACCTTCCGGAGACACCTGAAACCCCACCTCTTTAAGGAATACCTAGGATAGGATAAGTAATCCCTCTCACCCCCCCCCTTTAAGATTTAGATGCACTATTGTAAAGTGACTGTTCCACTGGATGTCATAAGGTGAATGCACCAATTTGTAAGTCACTCTGGATAAGAGCGTCTGCTAAATGACTTAAATGTAAATGTAAATGTTGTCCTCCACGCTGTCTCCCTCTCCCTGCCACTCTTCTTTCCCCACCAACCTGTCTCCCTCTCCCTGCCACTCTTCTTTCCCCACCAACCTGTCTCCCTCTCCCTGCCACTCTTCTTTCCCCACCAACCTGTCTTCCTCTCCTTTCCCCACCAACCTGTCTCCCTCTCCCTGCCACTCTTCTTTCCCCACCAGCCTGTCTCCCTCTCCCTGCCACTCTTCTTTCCACACCAACCTGTCTCCCTCTCCCTGCCACTCTTCTTTCCCCACCAACCTGTCTCTCTCCCTGCCACTCTTCTTTCCACACCAACCTGTCTTCCTCTCCTTTGTCCTCCACGCTGTCTCCCTCTCCCTGCCACTCTTCTTTCCACACCAACCTGTCTTCCTCTCCTTTGTCCTCCACGCTGTCTCCCTCTCCCTGCCACTCTTCTTTCCCCACCAACCTGTCTCCCTCTCCCTGCCACTCTTCTTTCCCCACCAACCTGTCTCCCTCTCCCTGCCACTCTACTTTCCCCACCAACCTGTCTCCCTCTCCCTGCCACTCTTCTTTCTACACCAACCTGTCTTCCTCTCCTTTGTCCTCCACGCTGTCTCCCTCTCCCTGCCACTCTTCTTTCCACACCAACCTGTCTTCCTCTCCTTTGTCCTCCACGCTGTCTCCCTCTCCCTGCCACTATTCTTTCCCCACCAACCTGTCTCCCTCTCCCTGCCACTCTTCTTTCCCCACCAACCTGTCTCCCTCTCCCTGCCACTCTACCTTCCCCACCAACCTGTCTCCCTCTCCCTGCCACTCTTCTTTCCCCACCAACCTGTCTTCCTCTCCTTTGTCCTCCACGCTGTCTCCCTCTCCCTGCCACTCTTCTTTCCCCACCAACCTGTCTCCCTCTCCCTGCCACTCTTCTTTCCCCACCAACCTGTTTTCCTCTCCTTTGTCCTCCACGCTGTCTCCCTCTCCCTGCCACTCTTTGTTCCCCACCAACCTGTCTCCCTCTCCCTGCCACTCTTTGTTCCCCACCAACCTGTCTCCCTCTCCCTGCCACTCTTCTTTCCCCACCAACCTGTCTCCCTCTCCCTGCCACTCTTCTTTCCCCACCAACCTGTCTCCCTCTCCCTGCCACTCTTCTTTCCCCACCAACCTTCTTTCCCCACCAACCTGTCTCCCTCTCCCTGCCACTCTTCTTTCCCCACCAACCTGTCTCCCTCTCCCTGCCACTTCTTTCCCCGCCAACCTGTCTCCCTCTCCCTGCCACCCTTCTTTCCCCGCCAACCTGTCTCCCTCTCCCTGCCACCCTTCTTTCCCCGCCAACCTGTCTCCCTCTCCCTGCAACTCTTCTTTCCCCACCAACCTGTCTTCCTCTCCTTTGTCCTCCACGCTGTCTCCCTCTCTCTGCCACTCTTCTTTCCCCACCAACCTGTCTCCCTCTCCCTGCCACTCTTCTTTCCCCACCAACCTGTCTCCCTCTCCCTGCCACTCTACTTTCCCCACCAACCTGTCTCCCTCTCCCTGCCACTCTTCTTTCTACACCAACCTGTCTTCCTCTCCTTTGTCCTCCACGCTGTCTCCCTCTCCCTGCCACTCTTCTTTCCCCACCAACCTGTCTCCCTCTCCCTGCCACTCTACTTTCCCCACCAACCTGTCTCCCTCTCCCTGCCACTCTTCTTTCCCCACCAACCTGTCTTCCTCTCCTTTGTCCTCCACGCTGTCTCCCTCTCCCTGCCACTCTTCTTTCCCCACCAACCTGTCTCCCTCTCCCTGCCACTCTTCTTTACCCACCAACCTGTCTCCCTCTCCCTGCCACTCTTCTTTCCCCACCAACCTGTTTTCCTCTCCTTTGTCCTCCACGCTGTCTCCCTCTCCCTGCCACTCTTTGTTCCCCACCAACCTGTCTCCCTCTCCCTGCCACTCTTTGTTCCCCACCAACCTGTCTCCCTCTCCCTGCCACTCTTCTTTCCCCACCAACCTGTCTCCCTCTCCCTGCCACTCTTCTTTCCCCACCAACCTGTCTCCCTCTCCCTGCCACTCTTCTTTCCCCACCAACCTTCTTTCCCCACCAACCTGTCTCCCTCTCCCTGCCACTCTTCTTTCCCCACCAACCTGTCTCCCTCTCCCTGCCACTTCTTTCCCCGCCAACCTGTCTCCCTCTCCCTGCCACCCTTCTTTCCCCGCCAACCTGTCTCCCTCTCCCTGCAACTCTTCTTTCCCCACCAACCTGTCTTCCTTGAGCAATGTTTCCAAACTAAATCATTCCGAAGCCGTCCTCTTTTGTCTGGTAACGGGACTAAAAACCTGACACGTGGGTAGGCTTTCAGATGAAATTGCAATCAGTTGTGTTTGGAATGATTAAATATTCTGCTGAGATTTTCTATATGTTTCAATCTGGTTACTGCAGAAATGCACGACATTTGCCATCATTCTGTTTTGAATGTGTTTTTAACAGTTTTGGAAACAGCGTGTTAGCATTTGAAAAGTATGAATGAGAAAAGAGTTCATGGATTTTAGAGGACATTGAATGCATTGTGTGTGAAAGCAATGAAAATGATTCACAGTTTGGTCCACATACACTTCTGTTTCGCTGACTGTGTGAAGACTTCAGTTTTGACAGAATGTTCAGTATGTTAGCAAGTGTATGTAAGACACCTGCACCTTTATGTGTTTTAATATGTGTTGTTGTTTTTGTATAATGTGTTCGGAGAGAGTGAGAGAGGAACACATTTCAAGTCTAAATTGGGCAAGTTTACTCATAGAAATACTGTATATAGCCACACAAATATATAGCCACACACAAAAATAAACAGACTTTGAGTCAATATTCCCTCCCCGGGGAGAGTAAAGTGTAAAGTAAATTTAACACGAAGCCTCCATTAACTGAGCTGTACAGCTTCATGCCTCAGTCCCCCATTCCCTCTCTTAGTTCATCGGAGATACTAGTGGGTGTGAGGCTGAACATGACTTAAAGGCCTGTTGACAGAAATGGCAGGGACAAACATGTGATCCACCTTTCAGCTCCAGCATTTAAAACCCCTTGTAATTATTAAGCAGTACTGTATTCAGGTAGTGTTTAGTGCATGTGTCAAAAATAATAGCAGGGAATTATTGTGATATTCATTGTTCCAATACGCCGGGTCAGGGAATTTGTCACCAGGCATTTTACGACGTCATAGAAAGTGTGGGAGGAGACACATTCCCTCGGAGGTCTTATTCCTTTCACTTGACCCTTGATGATAGTTTTGTTCCTCAATTTGTGGAAAAAGTATAGCAAATGAGCATTTTCTGAAATGAACAAATTCAGAATTGTTTAGCAGACTGAATCAAGGTTTGTAAATGTAAGTTACCTATAGCCTATATGTTCCATTGCTCCAGTTTAACCAAGTCAATTACACAGACAGTATTATGTGACAGTACATTGTCTACTCTCTAAATGTCATAATGAACCTCTAGAATAGTAAAGGTTTTCCCCTTTATTCTGTAATTTCAACCATGCCTGTTCATAAACAAAAGTTTACTTTAGCACACACAAAAGTTAACTTTGGCAACTCGTTCTATGTGGCTCATAGCATTGCAGCTACGGCAGATTTCCCAGTGCAGACACTTGGGAATTAGTCGCGCATCAGTAATGATTTTGAGAGTCCGATTGCAGCTCTTGACATTGTTGGAGAGTGATAATGTAGACTCTGGAGGTGTGTTGACATCGCCAAGCAATCATTCCTTGTTTGCCCTCTGTGATTTGTGGGCTAAGTGAATGAGCTGTTAAGACTACTGCATGTGGTAATAAATAGCCTTAGGATGAGATTCATAAATACATTAATTTAGCATACAAATAATACAACACAGGTTGATTACTTTCTGCATGGCCTAAAATGAGTACATTAACGAGACAGCAATATCCGATTAGGAAAACTAAAAGGTTGCGTTTAGACAGAATTGGAACGGAGAAAATCAAGTGTGATGGCCATGTGAATGAACCCAGTGGAAAAATATGGCACTTGACATCTTAACGTTGTTATTTTCTTGTTGTACACCCGTTTTCTGGTTGAGAAGACATTTTATAACCAGAACACAACCAGATTTTTCTGGTTGCTCAAATATTGTTAATAAGAACCAACCTGTTTCCCTGCTAAGGAAGCTTATGTGGGAAAAGGAGGCAGGGGGGTCTGTTAGCTTACCTGTTACTGGCAGATTGGAACATAATGTTTTTGGGGGTGAAAAGTAATTTTCTTTCTCAGAAGTCTGTAGACCAATTCCAGTCCCTCATATCTAATTTAGGTGAAAGTATGATGAGTTAGCAAGGTTAGGGATTGTTGTGCTCAGTGTCATTTTGTCAGACAGTGCGTCGACTGCAGTGTCAATGCCCCTGCTACCCACTTTCACCTCATTACTTCAACAAATGTACATTTCAAAGAATCAATTTTCTACTAATGATCAGACTTTCAATCTGCCTGTGCAAGTGCAACTTTTTCATCCTTTCCCCAAATAATTTGTTCGAACTAAACCATCATATTAAAATAAAAAAATCAAGGTCTTGGACTCACCGAAGGTCAAGATAGCCTTGATATACAGATTACATTTTGTTTTTAAAGATCAAAGGTCCAGTGCAGTCAAAAATGTGATTTCTTGTGTTTTATATATATTTCCACACTATGAAGTTGGAATGATTGTCACGTTCTGACCTTTATTTCCTTTGTTTTGTCGTTATTTAGTATGGTCAGGGCGTCAGTTGGGGTGGGCAGTCTGTTTGTTTTTCTGTGATTTTGGGATTTCTATGTTTCGGCCGAGTATGGTTCTCAATCAGAGGCAGGTGTCATTAGTTGTCTCTCTCATACTTAGGTAGCCTGGGTTTCACTGTTTGTTTGTGGGTGATTGTCTATGTTAGTTGCTTGTGTCAGCACAGGTCTCATTATAGCTTCACGGTCGTTATTTCGTTTATTGTTTTGTATGGTTTGTATTCAGTGTTCATGATGATGTTTTAATAAACGAAAGCCCTGAACACATACCACGCTGCATTTTGGTCCGCTTCATACGACAATCGTGACAATGATACTGTGAAATTGTAAAAATGATGATAATAGTGTAAGAACTGTTTGAAAAGACCCTGTATCAGTGAGAGGGAGTTCTGGCCTTTCATGATGGCATCACCATGCAGAAAATGACTTAATAGACCAATAGGAAAGAGTTCCAAAACACTCTGCCAATAACAGCAATCTTTCAGTTTTCCCCTCTCCAAAATTCTTGCTTGAGAAATTGCTCTTTGCTAAGAAGCTTTTTGACAATTGTTTTATTGAAAAAGCCTCAGATGATTTGATATTGTGTTTAGAATGGACAGAACATTTTCTGAGTCAGACAAGTTAAGGCTCAAATTAATGGAGTAGAAAATGAAATCACAGAGGCATAAATCAACAACATGAGTAATGTTTCTCAGATATGCACTATCACAGTCTTCTTTTGCACGAAAGTTACAAATCATGGTGTGGTCAATGCTGTAGCACAAAAGGGACTTTTTTTTGTGTGTTACTTAACAGTCCATGACTTGAGGCTCAGAGACATTGAATTGCATTCAGCAAAGCAGACAATTTACATTTTTGGCAAAGCATTTGTGTTCAAAGAACCGTTCGGCCAGAAAGACTTTGATGCTAATAGATTAACAAGTGCTACATTGCACATTTGTGAGAGTTTCCAACTGTAATTCCATCCTTTTGAGAAGAAAAGTAAGGTTGAGAAAAGGAAACCTAACCAGATGAAATTTAGCAAGCCTCATACCAAAGGGTGGATGAGAGTCTTGTAGAAAATCCTTTACGGTAAATAGAGGTTGTGACCATTGTAATGAAGAGATTTACAGTATATTTCTGACACTGGGGACTGTTGTTCATTTGTTTGGGGGATATAACCAGAAAACGAAATTCACACTTTTCCTCGTTGTGTTGTAATTGTTTTGTGTGTTGTCAGTGCATCCAGTTGTCGATATGAAAATAGTATTTGTGTGGAATAATATGCAGACCGGCAGACATCACACTCTCTGTGTGTTGAAGGGTGACATAAAATTGAGGGAAGCATTGCATTCAGTAGGCCATGAAATGGGCAAATTTGGACAATTCATTCAATAACAGTGTCTTAAGTCTGTTTCTCCGACATCTCCCCTTGCAGACACAGAAGTAAAAAATAAAACAAACTGTACTGTATATCTGTGGTTCCACAGACTGAAGAAGGATTATGGAATCCCAGTGACTGTGTTTAATTTGACTAATGGGATGAAATGGCCCCATGGTGTGATGAGAGAACAGACTAATGATAACCTCTATGTTCTTTCCCTTTCCTCCGCCAGGAATCCATTACGGCCTTTCAAAGGCCTTTTTCAGCCTCATTAAAAGATTACTTTTCCCTACTTTGAGAATTATTTATAAAAAACGGAATGTCTTATTTCCTTTATTTAATTAATGAATTGCTCCACATTTCTTATTTCCAACGAAGTGGGTGTATAAAGCCAATTCTAATTGAATTTGCAGTCCTCTTGACCCAGATTTGAGTGAACAGGATGTTATTACACCTGCTTATACACCTCAGTTGAACATTTTGCCCAATACATTATCAGTTCAGTCATGTAGACTTTGTAAACAACTCAAAACATTTTGGAGAGATGTGCTTTACTTCCTTTGAAAAAGGAAGTAACTAAAGCAGATGTGACTTCAATAATAAAAAGTAATCATGGGCTGACGTTTTCAGCCACTGTTTGGGGAAAAATGCTGCATTGAGCACTTGTGCATTCAGAAGGGATCATTTGAAGGCAGAGATCAAGGGACACCAGAAATATGTTTTTCTCCCACTCAAGATGTGTTTTTCCTGCCACATCAGAGATATGTCATCTCCCACTCAAAAAAGGCATCAAAACAAAGGCACTAGAACTGTTTCCTTTTCTGTGGTGTTGTTTGTCATTAGATTGGATGGACTTGGTCAAGTGTGCAAAATGTTATTCACTAGTTGAGGCGAAGGCATTAAAACAGGCATGGGAAATGACATGACAAATCTAATGAGCTATCGTCCCTGCTCTATTTTCTTATCAACACAGAAGGGATTGTAATAGCATTCAATCCTACTGCACCTGACATTAGGATTCTGCATGTCATCGCTATCATGCCACAATTGACACTGAGGCAAATTATACAAATACTTCACTGTCATCTGTGTAGATGAAAAAGTGTGCAGACGTAATTGTTTTGTCAAACTATTTGACGTGGTGTGTTTACTCCTGGAATTCATTGACAATACATCTCAACTACCCTGATACATTTATTGACAGCTACTTTATGGATGAGGTCATTTGCCTAGCTTATTGAATTAATAATGTCAGAGTAGAAATCTTCAGCCTGTAATCATGATAAAGTAGTCATTTCATTAAAGGCACAATCTGGATAGTTTTTTACCTGTTTTTTTTATGAATATCCAAGGACACCAAGCTCAGTGAGCTGTAAGGTTTGAGGCAAGTGTACAGGTTGTCTCACTGACTGAAGGAAATAAGGTGTATTCATTTGTTTAATCCTTTTTCTTCGATCATAAGAAGCTGTTTCAAATATTGCAAAACGCTCTGTGGAGTAAAAATTCCACCAGTGACTATTCTGAACTCATCCCTTCTTCCTTATCTCGCTCTTTCCCTCCCCACCTCTCTCTCTCTCTAGGAAGGGCACCTTGCTCCTGAATAACGGCTTTGCAGTTATAGCTGCTCTGTTGTTGGCCCTGGGGGAGTAGGCAGGCTCTTTCGAGATGCTCATAATTGGTCGTTTCGTCATGGGGGTAGACTCTGGTGAGTGCTCTTTCTGCTAGGCTGGAGAAATCTCACCATTATCCCCCAACTAGCTAAAAATAGTTTCAACCAGCAGATTCTCAAGACTCTTAGATGACTCATCAATGACATACTATTATACCACACACTACATAACCAAAAATATGTGGACACCTGCTTGTCCAACATCTCATTCCAAAATCACGGGCATTAATATGGAGTTTGTCCCTCCTTTGCTGCTATAACAGCCATAACTCTTCTGGGAAGGCTTTCCACTAGATGTTGAAACATTGCTGCGGGGACTTGCTTCCATTGAGCCACAGAGCATTAGTGAGTTATGGCACTGATGCTCGCAGTCGGCGTTCCAGGGCTCTGTGCAGGCCAGTCAAGTTCTTCCACACCAATCTCAATAAACCATTTCTGTGTGGACCTCGCTTTCTGCAATGGGGCATTCTCATGCTGAACCAGGAAAGGGCCTTCCCCAACTGTTGCTACAAAGTTGGAAGCACAGAATTGTCTAAAATTTAATTGTTTGCTGTAGCATTAAGGTTTCCCTTCACTGGAACTAAGGGGTCTAGCCCGAACCATGACAAACAGCCCCAGACCATTATTCCTCCTCCACCAAACTTTACCGTCGGCACTATTCATTGGGACAGGTAGCATTCTCCTGGCATTTGTCAATCCCAGATTCATCTGGGAGATGGTGAAGTGTGATTCATTACTTCATGACGCTCCCGGCGAACAGTTCTTGTGCTGACTTTGCTTCCAGAAGCAGTTTGGACAACCGAAGACAGACGATTTTTACGAGCTTCAGCACTCTGCGGTGCAGTTCTGTGTGCTTGTGTGGCATACCACTTCGCGGCTGAGCCGTTGTTGCTCCTAGACGTTTCCACTTCACAATAACAGCATTTACAGTTGACCCGGGTAAGCTCTAGCAGGGCAGAAATGTGACGAACCAACTTTTTGGAAAGGTGGCATCCTATGACGGTGCCATGTTGAAGGTCAACTGAACTGTTCAGTAAGGCCTTTCTACTGACAATGTTTGTCTAAGGAGAATGCATGGCTGTGTGCTCAATTTCATACACCTGTCAGCAACAGGTGTGGCTGAAATAGTCAAATCCACAAATTTGAAGGGGTGTCCACATACTTGTGTATATATAGTGTATATAGTAAGTATATAAGAAAAGATAAGTGATTGAATCAGTGCCAAAAATCCAATACAATAACCATGTGTTTCATAAGGGTGATTTTGAAAAAATGTACCTTTTGATTATACTACCAAGCTCTAAAAGAACCAGAGAAGACATGACTGTCAAACTAACATAACTAATCATAAACATGCAATTTGGTTACAGCATGATACAGTGATACAGGCCTAAGCACAATATACTGTTGCGGTCAAGTACAACATATTGGCACCCTTGCACGATTCTTTCTTCTAAAATAAGTTTAAATCCATTTTTTTTGGTGTTGGTTTGGTTTGTTTAATTTACAACTGCACAGGACCAACATATATAAATAATCTCAACTGAAATTGAGATTTTTCACTTCAAAGCCCAAAATGGCCTGGACTAGTTGTCTCTCTGAGAGGCTGTCCATCTAGATACTAGAGGAGTCACTACTCTACAGGGTCCTACTCAGTGTGTTCTCAGGCCGGCTACAGAACACCCTGGCCATCCTACAGAATGCCTTGAAGTCAGTCACTGAGTGGTGCATCACTGATTACCTGACCATGAGTGACCGCTGCCTGGTCTGGCTGTCCTTCATCCACTTGACGGAGTTTGACCGCCTGCCGGACAGCCTGTACGACCCGGCTAACTCCAACCCCTCCCGGCCAGTCGGCACCGAGGCCTTCACCCTCCCCGGGAGAATGCCACTCAACGTCTGCACAGAGCCTGACATACTCATGGATGTGTTCGAAGATGCACTGCATCAGTGCACAGACCAGACTCTGCATCCCAGTGAAATAACCTTGGCATGTCTTCCTCTACACACATAACCTCATCACTGCCTATAGCCTGCTGGGAAGGTACAATGTGGGCCTGTAGCTGTGCGAGTCCCTGTTGGTGCTGTGCCTGCAGTCCTGTGCTCTGTTAGATGCCCTGTCAGGTCTGTACCTGGGGAAGGGGGACAGTGAGCAGGGTGTTGGGGTGTGGCTACGAGCACTGTCCCAGTGTCCACACAACACAGAGGTCTTCTACCACAACTGTAAGTTCCTCATGGCTCAGGAGAAGTCCAGTTGCATCACTCCTCTGTTCCGGAGGTTTATCCTGTCTTTCTGTGATGAGGAGAGAAGTGGTCAAACAAGGAAATGGTGGCAATTGTTTTTCCACCATTCATTTTTCCCATGGTGGATTTTGCAAACACTTAAAATAAGGGCTGTGTTTTGTGTAGGCTTACACTGGCATGACGTCTTGATAACCATGTAAATCTCTTTAGGACAAGGTGAGACACCACAACACCCCATAAAGAGAGACCTAAGACAACAACATAGCATAGCACCAACACCACATGACAGCAGCACAACATGGTACAGCACAAAACATGGTACAAACATTATTGGACACAGACAACAGCACAAAGGCAAGAAGGTAGAGACAACAATACATCACGCGAAGCAGCCACAACTGTCAGTAAAAGTGTCCATGACTGAGTATTTGAATGAAGAGATGGAGATTAAACTGTCCAGTATCAGTGTTTTTTGCAGCTCGTTCCAGTCACTAGCTGCAGCGAAGTGAAAAGAAGAGCGACCCAGGAATGTGTGTCTTTTGGGGACCTTTATCAGAATGTGACTGGCAGAACAGGTGTTGTATGTGGAGGATGAGGGCTGCAGTAGATATCTCAGATAGTTTGTGTGTGTGTGTGTGTGTGTGTGTGTGTGTGTGTGTGTGGGGGGGGGCTAAGAGGGTTTTATAAATAAGCATCAACCAGTGGGTCTTGTGATGGGTATACAGAGATGACCAGTTTACAGAGCAGTATAGAGTTATGTGATGTGTCCTATAAGGAGCATTGGTAGCAAATCTGATGGCTGAATGGTAAAGAACATCTAGCCGCTCAAGAGCATCCTGAACTCCCGATCTATATATAACGTCTGCGTAATCTAGCATGGGTAAGATGGTCATCTGAATCAGGGTTAGTTTGGCAGCTGGGGTAAAAGAGGAACGATTACAACAGAGGAAACCAAGTCTAGATTTAACCTTAGCATGCAGCTTTGATATGTTCTGAGAGAAGAACAGTGTACCGTCTAGCGCTCTAGCCATACTCCCAAGTACTTGCATGAGGTGACTACCTCAAGCTCTAAACACTTAGCGATAGTAATCACACTGTTGGAGAGAGGGGCATGTCTAGGAGCAACAACAACTCAGGCATGAAGTGGTAGTCCACACAAGGTCACAGAATGGGACCGCCAATTGCTGAAGCACATAGCGCGTAAAAATCATCTGTGCTCGGTTGTAACACTCACTACCAAGTTCCAAACTGCCTCTAGAAGCAACGTCATCACAAGAACTGTTCGTCGGGAGCTTCATACAATGGGCTTCCATGGTCAAGCCTAAGATCATTGTGTGCATTGCCAAGCGTTGGCTGAAGTGGTATAAAGCTTACTGCCGAATCTGAGTTTGGTGGATGCCAGAAGAATGCTACCTGCCCCAATGCATAGTTCCAACTGAAAAGTTTGCTGGAGGAGGAAATATAGTCTGGGGCTGTTTTTCATGGTTCGGGCTCGGCCCCTTAGTTCAAGTGAAGGGCAATCTTAATGCTACAGCAGGCAATGACTTTCTAGATGATTCTGTGTTTCCAACATCTATTGGAAAGCCTTCCCTGTAGAGTGTAGGCTGTTATAGCAGCGAAGGGGTGACCTACTCCGTGTTAATGCCCATGATTTTAGAATGAGATGTTCAACAGTCAGGTGTCCACATACTTTTGGTCATGTAGTGTACCTCTTGAGGGCATTGTCATTGGATGTGAAACCACACACTCTTTCATCCAAATAATTTTTACATGGATATTTTTATTTTGACATTACATTCAAGTTCAAAGGCAAGAAACTCCAAAGGCTTAAAAGCTATTAATTGATTCTGGACTTAAGGAAATTTCCAGTACACACCTCTTCCCCGGTCAACAGCTGTCCTGTCTTTTCCATCCTTGTCATTGCTGAGTGAGAATAACATTGCGGCCTAACAGTTTGCACGTTTTGGTGAATGTTTTTTTTTCTGTTTGAAGAAACATACATATGGTATGGTCATATGACTAGGAAATACTGGTGACTGGGATTCTGAGATTGTGTCCTAATATGGATACTGTACTAAACTGAAGAGTTTAATGAATGCCAAATCCAAACATGAGATATGAGAGCTAAACGTTTTTAATCTCTGCATCATGCGCTATTATTTCAAGACAGGATGTGGCCAGTCAAATTACTAGGCCTCCTCAACCACACTTACCCTACCCTGGTCAGTGACACGCTTGCCCAACAGACCTGTGTCAAATACAAACAAAATACTTTCAAAGACTTGAGAGATCCACTTGATTTATCTTGCAGGGCACACTTAAATCAATGGAATAGACTCAACAGTGCAAACACCACCCACCCTGCATGTTGGTGAAGCTGAATAAATAACAACTCATTATTTTCAAGTATTTGCCATAATGCGTTTTACCTTGGCCTGCAGTCCAATCATGTGGGATATGCTTAACACCCCAGCAATCCTACAATCTAAGCTAGATGCCCTCAATCTCACACAAATCATCAAGGGAACCACCAGGTACAACCCTAAATCCGTAAACATGGGCACCCTCATAGATATTATCCTGACCAACTTGCCCTCCAAATACACCTCTGCTGTTTTCAATCAGGATCACAAGGATCACTGCCTCATTGCCTGCATCCGCTATGGGTCTGCGGTCAAACGACCACCCCTCATCACTGTCAAACGCTCCCTAAAACACTTCTGCGAGCAAGTCTTTCTAATCGACCTGGCCCGGGTATCCTGGAAGGATATTGACCTCATCCCGTCAGTCGAGGATGCCTGGTCGTTCTTTAAGAGTCATTTCCTCACCATCTCAAATAAGCATGACCCTTTCAAAAAATGTAGAACTAAGAACAGATATAGCCCTTGGTTCACTCCAGACCTGACTGCCGTTGACCAGCATAAAAACATCCTGTGGCGGTCTGCAATAGCATCGAATAGTCCCCGCAATATGCAACTGTTCAGGGAAGTCAGGAACCAACACACACAGTCAATACACCTCAGCCACGCTCAAGGTCCTAAACGACATCTTAACCGCCATTGATAAGAGACATTACTGTGCAGCCGTATTCTTCGACCTGACCAAGGCTCACCACATTCTTATTTGCAGACTCTACAGCCTTGGTTTCTCAAATGATTGCGTCGCCTGGTTTACCAACTACTTCTCAGACGGAGTTCAGTGTGTCAAATCAGAGGGCCTGTTGTCAGGACCTCTGGTAGTCTCTATGGGGGTAGCACAGAGTTCAATTCTTGGGCCGACTCTCTTCTCTGTATACATCAATGATGTTGCTCTTGCTGCTGTGATTCTCTGATCCACGTCTACGCAGACAACACCATTCGGTATACTTCTGGCCCCTCTTTATACACTGTGTTAACTAACCTCAAGACGAGCTTCAATGCCATACAACTCTCCTTCCATGGCTGCTCTTAAATGCAAGTAAAACCAAATGCATGCTATTCAATCGATCACAGCCCTCACCTGAACGCCTGTCCAGCATCACTACTCTAGACGGCTCTGACAACTACAAATTCCTAGGTGTCTGGTTAGACTGTAAACTCTCCTTCCAGACTCACATTAAGCATCCCCAATCCAAAATTAAATCTAGAATTGGCTTCCTATATCACAACAAAGCATCCTTCAATCATGCTGCCAAACATACCCTTCCAGTTCTCTGCTGCCAATGACTGGAACTAATTGCAAAAATCACTGAAGCTGGAGACTTACATTTCCCTCACTAACTTTAAATATTATCTATCTGTGCAGCTAACCGATCGCTGCAGCTGTCCATCTGTAAATAGCCCACCCAATCTACCTACCTCATCCCCATATTGTTTTTATTTACTTTGCTGCTCTTTTGCACACCAGTATCACTACTTACACACCATCATCTGCTCACCATCATCTGCTCATCTATCACTCCAGTGTTAATCTGCTAAATTGTAATTACTTTGCTACTATGGCCTATTTATTGCCTTACCACCTCAAGCCATTTGCACACACTGTATATAGACTGTCTTTTATTTATATTGTGTTATTGACTATGCTTTTTTATTCCATGTGTAACTCTGTGTTGATGTTTCTGTCACACTGCTATGCTTTATCTTGGCCAGGTCGCACTTGTTCTCAACTAGCTTACCTGGTTAAATAAAGTTTTTTTTTTTTTACTTCATCATATTTCCAATACATATGATAAAGAAGGGTGTAAAATGCTTCACTGCCTCTCAACATATCTCAGTTGAGCCTGATTCACTAATGTGATTCACTTCTCCCTATTGTGATTCACTTCTTAGCTATTTTCACGACTGCTGTGATGCTTTGCCCCAAGGGGATATTTATCTGCCAAATTCTGCCGGGTTATCTGTAGGACTGAACAACAGACACCTCCTTAGGATGTGTGTCTAACAACGCAAAATAGTGTACTGATACTGTCCATGGCCAATGACAGCTGGCACGTCTCAGTTGCATAAGCTATTGGCTTGTGTTGTGGTGCTTTCTATCTGGAATAGCTTTTAGTTCTTTCTAGTTGGCTACTATACAGTGAATGGGTGTATCCTTGTATTACCTTCACACATTTCCAGCATCCAAGAATATGCTGTAGGTGAAAACACCCCACATCAGTATCGTTCAGTGCTCTAATATCTGAGCTAGTCTGCACAAACATTTCCCAGCCAAACTCCCTATTTCCAATAAAGACATTGTGGTGCTCTACACGGTTGACAACTGAGACTAGACAGCTCAGTTGTCAACCGTGTAGTATCGTAACTACATCATAACTATCAAGTTACATGCATACCTGTATGTAAAACACAGTCAATGTCCCCAGAACTTTTTTTAATCCTTTGCCAAAATAGTAGGTTCTCGTCATTTTTGGACTGCTCCATCTTGTTTGTTAGCATTTCAGCACGGTTTCCATAAGATATCCAACCAGGCAGATGGTACTCTGAGACCCATTCGACGGGAGGTGGACTCTAATGTCAATGTCTTTCTGTGTGCAGTGCTGTGATAGGCTTTGATTAATTGCTATCACGGTAACCTTTATGTCTGTTCGCTGACCTTCTCCCAGCATGGAAACATGTTTATGTCAGCTTTACAACTGTAAACAAGCATTTAATTGAATTCCCTTCAGTGAGACGGGCGCATCAGTATTGTCTGGACACTTCTGTTCAATCAAATAAGCCCCCCCCCATGTCCCATGTCTTTTGGGTGGTGGACCATTGATTGAAGTGGATTTAACAAGTGACATCAATAAGGGATCATAGATTTCACCTGCATTCCCCAGATGTGTGTGTGTGTGTGTGTGTGTGTGTGTGTGTGTGTGTGTGTGTGTGTGTGTGTGTGTGTGTGTGTGTGTGTGTGTGTGTGTGTGTGTGTGTGTGTGTGTGTGTGTGTGTGTGTGTGTAGTGCATTCGGAAATAATTCAGACCCCTTCACTTTTTCCACATTTTGTTACGTGACAGCCTTATTCTAAAATGGATTAAATAGTCGCCACCCCCCTCATTTATCGACACATAATTATTAATTACAAATCAAAAACAGTTTTTTATTAATTTAGCAAATGTATTAAAAAAACAACAACAGAAATACCTAATTTCCATAAGTATTCAGACCCTTTACTCAGTACGTTAGTGAAGCACCTTTGACAGCGATTACAGCCTCGAGTCTTCTTGGGTATGATGCTA
Source organism: Oncorhynchus gorbuscha (assembly GCF_021184085.1). Lineage (NCBI taxonomy): Eukaryota > Metazoa > Chordata > Actinopteri > Salmoniformes > Salmonidae > Oncorhynchus > Oncorhynchus gorbuscha. The sequence continues at coordinate 20,541,183 of NC_060175.1, read as the reverse complement.
CAAGCTTGGCATACCTGTCAAGTCTGGGCTCTGGCTGGCCCACTCAAGGACATTCAGAGATAACATTGAAGGTCCCCAAGATTTGAAGGTCCCCAGATCTGTGCCTTGACCTAATCCTGTCCAGGAGCTCCACCAACAATTCCTTCGACTTCATGGCTTGGTTTTTGCTCTGACATGCACTGTCAACTGTGAGACCTTATATAGAGAGGTGTGTGCCTTTCCAAATAATGTCCAGTCAATTGAATTTACCACAGGTGGACTCCAACCAAGATGTAGAAACATCTTAAAAATGATCAATGGAAACAGGATGCACCTGAGCTCAATTTCAAGTCTCACAGTAAGGGGTCTGAATACTTAAAAAAAGTTATTTATTACATTTTAGAATAAGGCTGTAATGTAACAAAATGTGAAAAAAGGTCTGAATATTTTCAGAATGCACTGTATACTATGTGCATGACAGAATACTATTCCTGAATTAAAGTGTTTCATGTACGTGCTTCGGTGTACGCAATGTGTATGCTATTTGTGCGCATGTGTGCATTTGTGTGTTGCGTGGGTGGGTGCTCTGAGGTTTTAGTTTTCAGGGTATAGAGGTATTTGAGCAGCCAGAAAAATCCAAGTATGCTTGGACATTACATCTAGAGTGTGTGTGAATGAAGTGTGCACATTTGGAACTTGTATGTGTGAATGAATAAATCCCTTGTCACGATCGTCGTAATGAGCGGACCAAGGCGCAGCGTGATTGAAGTTCCACATCTTTATTACGGTGAAACTTTAAACAAAAACAATAAACCAATGACAAAAGTAGTGGTGCATGCACAAACACAAAACAATATCCCACAAACACAGGTGGGAAAAATGGCTACCTAAATATGATCCCCAATTAGAGGCAATGTTTACCAGCTGCCTCTAATTGGGAACCATACAAAACACCAACATAGAAATATAGAACTAGAACACCCCTAGTCACCCCCCCCCCCAGGTGTGGACTCTGGCCGCAAAACCTGCAAAACAAATGGGGGATTAGGGGGGGTGACTAGTGTTGGTGGTGGCTTCGGTGTGGGTCGTGTAGCCCCCCTCAGACCACGGATCCGACAATGGCGCCGGGCTGGACGCCGTGCCTGGACTGGGCTGGGGAGACGCACTGGAGGCCTGGTGCGTGGAGCCGGCACAGGTGGCACCGGACTGTTGACACGCACTTCAGGGCGAGTGCGGGGAGCTGGCACAGGACTTATCGGACTGGGGAGGCGCACTGGAGGCCTGTTGCGTGAAGCTGGCACAGGTGGCACCGGGCTGGTGACATGCACTTCAGAGCTAGTGCGGGGAGCTTGTACAGAACGTACCGGACTGGGGAGGAGCACTAGAGGCCAGGTACGTGGAGCCGGCACAGATGGCACCGGACTGGTGATACACACTTCAGGAAGGGTGCGGAGAGCTGGCACAGGACTCATCAGACTGCTGACAGGCTCTTCAGGTCGGATGCCATGCAGAACACACCTACATAATATTTCTCTCATCTCTCTCTCCCAACTTCATCACCTCCCTGACGGTCTCTGGTTCTTCAGGGTGAGTACGGGAGCTGGCACAGGTGGCACAGGTGGCACCGGAGTGATGACCCGCTCTTCCACTCTCCACTGCTCCGCCGACCCCCTCCCCCCTTGGGGTTTCTGTGGCCGCGGTCCCCGGCGTCGTCGCTGTCCATCCACCTTCCTTGGTGTCTCCTTCCAAGGAAGGGTCTCACATCCTCCCATAATTTCTTCCCAGGTCCAAAACTCCTTCACCTCCATCACACACTGCTTGGTCCTTGCTTGGTGGGATATTCTGTCAAGATCGTCATAATGAACGGTCCAAGGCGCAGCGTGATTGATGTTGCACATCTTTATCTTTATCTCAGCCTCCAGTATTTATGCTGCAGTAGTTTATTTGTCGGGGGGCTAGGGTCAGTTTGTTATATCTGGAGTACCTCTCCTGTCCTATCCGGTGTCCTGTGTGAATTTAAGTATGCTCTCTCTAATTCTATCTTTCTCTCTTTCTTTCTCTCTCTCGGAGGACCTGAGCCCTAGGACCATGCTTCAGGACAACCTGACATGATGACTCCTTGCTGTCCCCAGTCCACCTGGCCGTGCTGCTGCTCCAGTTTCAACTGTTCTGCCTGTGATTATTATTATTTGACCATGCTGGTCATTTATGAACATTTGAACATCTTGGCCATGTTCTGTTATAATCTCCACCCGGCACAGCCAGAAGAAGACTGGCCACCCCACATAGCCTGGTTCCTCTCTAGGTTTCTTCCTAGGTTTTGGCCTTTCCAGGGAGTTTTTCCTAGCCACCGTGCTTCTACACCTGCATTGCTTGCTGTTTGGGGTTTTAGGCTGGGTTTCTGTACAGCACTTTGAGATATCAGCTGATGTACAAAGGGCTATATAAATACATTTGATTTGATTTGATTATATTTTTATTGCGGTGAAACTTTAAACAAAAACAGTAAACCAATAATGAAACGTGAAAGTAGTGGTGCACATGCACAAACACAAACACAGGTGAGAAAAATCTAAATATGATCCTCAATTTGAGGCAACGATTACCAGCTGCCTCTAATTGGGAACACCAACATAGAAATATAGAACTAGAACACCCCCTAGTCACGCCCTGACCTACTACACCATAGAGAACCAAGGGCGTGACATGCCTGCAGTGTTTAGATTCTGAACCACTGTTCCCTTGCTTCCGCAACCCAAATCCCCCCTATAAGAACACTGGGTGGACACAGATAATATTGAGTGATGGATGCTGATCCCTCAAGGCACATCCTGCCACGGACAGCCGGAGCAGAAGGAGCTCAAGCATCTACCACTGTTCGGAGATGAACACAGATTGATAGAGCGAGTGAGGGGATACAGGAGAGAGAGTGAGGGGTTCAGGAGAGAGAGTGAGGGGATACAGAAGAGAGAGTGAGGGGGAGAGTGATACAGGGTCTCTAGCTACTGCAAGGCTGTAGCTTTTGCTCAGGCCACTGAAAGTATAACCCACTGGGCAAGACCTGGTTGAATCCAAGTAATTTCAACAAAAATGTTTCATGTGATGATGTTGAATCAACATGGAAAACTGATAGAATTTGCAACGTAAGATAATTTAGTCTTTTCACCTAACTTTTAACGTAAATCCAACGACAGGATTACTTTTTTGTTGTTGATTTCACTTAGAATTTATGTTAATGGACAACTCAACAGAATGTAAATCAAAACTAGATGTTGAACTGATGTGGGTGCCCAGTGGGAAATAATTGCAATAGAAATAACAAGGAGCCTTACTCTAGGCTGTTTTCACTTGACACTCTCACTCTCGCTCGCACGCACGCACACACGCACGCATGCACGCACACACAGACCAGAGGGATGGGTATACTTACTAATCAAATTAAACATTTTAAGCTGTCTTAATTGCTTGTTTAATTATTCAGTTGTTGCACACTTCCTCGGGTGATATTATGGCAGATGAGACATGACTATGTGTTGTTTTGACTGCAGTGGAGATGAAAGGTTGAAGGTTGACAGTGATCGGAAGATATTTAATGCATGCAGGTAGCCATGTGGTTAGAGTGTTGGGCTAGTAACTGAAAGGTTGCTAGATCGAATCCCTGAGCTGACAGTGTAAAAATCTATTGTTCTGCCCCTGAACAAGGCAGTTAACCCACTATTCCTTGGCCATCACTGTAAATAAGAATTTGTTCTTAACTGTCTTGCCTAGTTAAATGAAGGTTAAACTTTTTTTGTGAAAAAAATGCTCTCATGGTACTTTTAATGAATGACGGGTGTTTTACTACTGGGCTGTAATAAAAATGGCACACCCAGGGATTCTCCAGGAATAGTGAGAATTCTCCAGGAATAGGAGAAACACAAAATGACATGAACCTCCCTCTTAGGGCCCTACATCCCATAGGAATGCACAAGGTTAATACAACTGCAGGGTTTGCCTCAACAGGGAAAAAATAGGACTTTGCTACCTTGAGTCAACTGTCAATTTCTTCCTCCAAAGGAGCAGGGCGAGTAATAGATTGGCAAAAAAATTGTTACAGCCGGGTGATGGTGCAATGATGGGTTTTCTCTCTACCCTGGCGAATCTCCCCCTGTAGCATTATAAACGGTGAGATTGTGGACACATTACTTTTTTACCAATCAGTTTCTCCTCAAATGGGGGTTTGAGGAAAGGAGTCAGGGGGTTTCTACGGCGCTACAAACGACACCCGTCTGGGGAGTTTTATCTCACAGACATTGATCTAGTTTGGGAGGCGCTATTTATTTTCCGAAGGGAAGAAACAAGGTTGATATAGATGCGCTGTCCCTGGGTCGTCAGAGATTACTTTTGTTATTGTGATACTTTGAGCAGCCTCTAGCTAATTTAAGCTTCCCTGGACCAAAAGCTTACCCTGGACCGAAAGCTCATCACAAGCTCTGAAATCCACATAAATGACCTATAATGCCCTCAGATGTTTTACTGTACATATGAACAGATATTGTAGCTGATGTTTTAAGAAAAATAATTGGAGTAGACTTTTTGGGCACAACGAATGGGTTTTCCCTTTACTCTTACAAGCTGCAGGCCCTGTATGGTAGTATAGTTGAACCAGCTGCAGGCCCTGTATGGTAATATAGTTGAACCAGCTGCAGGCCCTGAATGGTAATATAGTTGAACCAGCTGCAGGCCCTGTATGGTAATATAGTTGAACCACTTGCAGGCCCTGTATGGTAATATAGTTTAAATACTTGCAGGCCCTATATGGTGATATAGTTGAACCAGCTGCAGGCACTTTATGGTAATATAGTTGAACCACTTGCAGGCCCTGTATGGTAATATAGTTTAAATACTTGCAGGCCCTATATGGTGATATAGTTGAACCAGCTGCAGGCACTTTATGGTAATATAGTTGAACCACTTGCAGGCCCTGTATGGTAATATAGCTGAACCAGCTGCAGGCACTTTATGGTAATATAGTTGAACTACTTGCAGGCCCTGTATGGTAATATAGTTGAACCACTTGCAGGCCCTGTATGGTAATATAGTTGAACCAGCTGCAGGCCCTGAATGGTAATATAGTTGAACCAGCTGCAGGCACTTTATGGTAATATAGTTGAACCATCTGCAGGCCCTGTATGGTAATATAGTTGAACCACTTGCAGGCCCTGTATGGTAATATAGTTGAACCAGCTGCAGGCCCTGTATGGTAATATAGTTGAACCACTTGCAGGCCCTGTATGGTAATATAGTTGATCCAGCTGCAGGCCCTGTATGGTAATATAGTTGAACCAGCTGCAGGCCCTGTATGGTAATATAGTTGAACCAGCTGCAGGCCCTGTATGGTAATATAGTTGAACCAGCAGCAGGCCCTGTATGGTAATATAGTTGAACCAGCTGCAGGCCCTGTATGGTAATATAGTTGAACCAGCTGCAGGCACTTTATGGTAATATAGTTGAACCACTTGCAGGCCCTGTATGGTAATATAGTTTAAATACTTGCAGGCCCTATATGGTGATATAGTTGAACCAGCTGCAGGCACTTTATGGTAATATAGTTGAACCACTTGCAGGCCCTGTATGGTAATATAGTTTAAATACTTGCAGGCCCTATATGGTGATATAGTTGAACCAGCTGCAGGCACTTTATGGTAATATAGTTGAACCACTTGCAGGCCCTGTATGGTAATATAGCTGAACCAGCTGCAGGCCCTGTATGGTAATATAGTTGAACCACTTGCAGGCCCTGTATGGTAATATAGTTGATCCAGCTGCAGGCCCTGTATGGTAATATAGTTGAACCAGCTGCAGGCCCTGTATGGTAATATAGTTGAACCAGCTGCAGGCCCTGTATGGTAATATAGTTGAACCAGCAGCAGGCCCTGTATGGTAATATAGTTGAACCAGCTGCAGGCCCTGTATGGTAATATAGTTGAACCAGCTGCAGGCACTTTATGGTAATATAGTTGAACCACTTGCAGGCCCTGTATGGTAATATAGTTTAAATACTTGCAGGCCCTATATGGTGATATAGTTGAACCAGCTGCAGGCACTTTATGGTAATATAGTTGAACCACTTGCAGGCCCTGTATGGTAATATAGTTTAAATACTTGCAGGCCCTATATGGTGATATAGTTGAACCAGCTGCAGGCCCTGTATGGTAATATAGTTGAACCAGCTGCAGGCCCTGAATGGTAATATAGTTGAACCAGCTGCAGGCCCTGTATGGTAATATAGTTGAACCAGCAGCAGGCCCTGTATGGTAATATAGTTGAACCACTTGCAGGCCCTGTATGGTAATATAGTTTAAATACTTGCAGGCCCTATATGGTGATATAGTTGAACCAGCTGCAGGCACTTTATGGTAATATAGTTGAACCACTTGCAGGCCCTGTATGGTAATATAGTTTAAATACTTGCAGGCCCTATATGGTGATATAGTTGAACCAGCTGCAGGCACTTTATGGTAATATAGTTGAACCACTTGCAGGCCCTGTATGGTAATATAGCTGAACCAGCTGCAGGCACTTTATGGTAATATAGTTGAACTACTTGCAGGCCCTGTATGGTAATATAGTTGAACCACTTGCAGGCCCTGTATGGTAATATAGTTGAACCAGCTGCAGGCCCTGAATGGTAATATAGTTGAACCAGCTGCAGGCACTTTATGGTAATATAGTTGAACCATCTGCAGGCCCTGTATGGTAATATAGTTGAACCACTTGCAGGCCCTGTATGGTAATATAGTTGAACCAGCTGCAGGCCCTGTATGGTAATATAGTTGAACCACTTGCAGGCCCTGTATGGTAATATAGTTGATCCAGCTGCAGGCCCTGTATGGTAATATAGTTGAACCAGCTGCAGGCCCTGTATGGTAATATAGTTGAACCAGCTGCAGGCCCTGTATGGTAATATAGTTGAACCAGCAGCAGGCCCTGTATGGTAATATAGTTGAACCAGCTGCAGGCCCTGTATGGTAATATAGTTGAACCAGCTGCAGGCACTTTATGGTAATATAGTTGAACCACTTGCAGGCCCTGTATGGTAATATAGTTTAAATACTTGCAGGCCCTATATGGTGATATAGTTGAACCAGCTGCAGGCACTTTATGGTAATATAGTTGAACCACTTGCAGGCCCTGTATGGTAATATAGTTTAAATACTTGCAGGCCCTATATGGTGATATAGTTGAACCAGCTGCAGGCACTTTATGGTAATATAGTTGAACCACTTGCAGGCCCTGTATGGTAATATAGCTGAACCAGCTGCAGGCCCTGTATGGTAATATAGTTGAACCACTTGCAGGCCCTGTATGGTAATATAGTTGATCCAGCTGCAGGCCCTGTATGGTAATATAGTTGAACCAGCTGCAGGCCCTGTATGGTAATATAGTTGAACCAGCTGCAGGCCCTGTATGGTAATATAGTTGAACCAGCAGCAGGCCCTGTATGGTAATATAGTTGAACCAGCTGCAGGCCCTGTATGGTAATATAGTTGAACCACTTGCAGGCCCTGTATGGTAATATAGTTTAAATACTTGCAGGCCCTATATGGTGATATAGTTGAACCAGCTGCAGGCACTTTATGGTAATATAGTTGAACCACTTGCAGGCCCTGTATGGTAATATAGCTGAACCAGCTGCAGGCACTTTATGGTAATATAGTTGAACCAGCAGCAGGCCCTATATGGTAATATAGTTGAACCACTTGCAGGCCCTGTATGGTAATATAGTTGAACTACTTGCAGGCCCTGTATGGTAATATAGTTGAACCACTTGCAGGCCCTGTATGGTAATATAGTTGAACCAGCTGCAGGCCCTGTATCGTAATATAGTTGAACCAGCTGCAGGCCCTGTATGGTAATATTGTTGAACCAGCTGCAGGCACTTTATGGTAATATAGTTGAACCAGCTGCAGGCCCTGTATGGTAATATAGTTGAACCAGCTGCAGGCACTTTATGGTAATATAGTTGAACCAGCTGCAGGCCCTGTATGGTAATATAGTTGAACCAGCTGCAGGCCCTGTATGGTAATATAGTTGAACCACTTGCAGGCCCTGTATGGTAATATAGTTGATCCAGCTGCAGGCCCTGTATGGTAATATAGTTGAACCAGCTGCAGGCCCTGTATGGTAATATAGTTGATCCAGCTGCAGGCCCTGTATGGTAATATAGTTGAACCAGCTGCAGGCCCTGTATGGTAATATAGTTGAACCAGCTGCAGGCCCTGTATGGTAATATAGTTGATCCAGCTGCAGGCCCTGTATGGTAATATAGTTGAACCAGCTGCAGGCCCTGTATGGTAATATAGTTGAACCAGCTGCAGGCCCTTTATGGTAATATAGTTGAACCAGCAGCAGGCCCTATATGGCAATATAGTTGAACCAGCTGCAGGCACTTTATGGTAATATAGTTGAACTACTTGCAGGCCCTGTATGGTAATATAGTTGAACCACTTGCAGGCCCTGTATGGTAATATAGTTTAACTACTTGCAGGCCCTGTATGGTAATATAGTTGAACCACTTGCAGGCCCTGTATGGTGATATAGTTGAACCACTTGCAGGCCCTGTATGGTAATATAGTTGAACCAATTGCAGGTCCTGTATGGTAATATAGTTGAACTACTTGCAGGCCCTCTATGGTAATATAGTTGAACCACTTGCAGGCCCTGTATGGTAATATAGTTGAACTACTTGCAGGCCCTGTATGGTAATATAGTTGAACCAGCTGCAGGCCCTGTATGGTAATATAGTTGAACCAGCTGCAGGCCCTGTATGGTAATATAGTTGAACCAGCTGCAGGCCCTGTATGGTAATATAGATGAACCAGCTGCAGGCCCTGTATGGTAATATAGTTGAACCAGCTGCAGGCCCTGTATGGTAATATAGTTGAACCAGCTGCAGACCCTGTATGGTAATATAGTTGAACCAGCAGCAGGCCCTGTATGGCAATATAGTTGAACCAGCTGCAGACCCTGTATGGTAATATAGTTGAACCAGCTGCAGGCCCTGAATGGTAATATAGTTGCACCAGCAGCAGGCCCTGTATGGTAATATAGTTGAACCAGCATCAGGCCCTGTATGGTAATATAGTTGAACCAGCAGCAGGACCTGTATGGTAATATAGTTGAACCAGCAGCAGGTCCTATATGGTAATATAGTTGAACCAGCAGCAGGCCCTATATGGTAATATAGTTGAACCAGCAGCAGGCCCTGTATGGTAATATAGTTGAACCAGCAGCAGGACCTGTATGGTAATATAGTTGAACCAGCTGCAGGCCCTGTATGGTAATATAGTTGAACCAGCAGCAGGCCCTATATGGTAATATAGTTGAACCAGCAGCAGGACCTGTATGGTAATATAGTTGAACCAGCAGCAGGCCCTATACGGTTGTACAGTTGAACCAGCAGCAGGCCCTATATGGTAATATAGTTGAACCAGCAGCAGGACCTGTATGGTAATATAGTTGAACCAGCAGCAGGCCCTATACGGTTGTACAGTTGAACCAGCAGCAGGCCCTGTATGGGAATATAGTTGAACCAGCTGCAGGCCCTGTATGGTAATATAGTTGAACCAGCTGCAGGCCCTGTATGGTAATATAGTTGAACTACTTGCAGGCCCTGTATGGTAATATAGTTGAACCAGATGCAGGCCCTGTATGGTAATATAGTTGAACCAGCTGCAGGCACTTTATGGTAATATAGTTGAACTACTTGCAGGCCCTTTATGGTAATATAGTTGAACTACTTGCAGGCCATGTATGGTAATATAGTTGAACCACTTGCAGGCCCTGTATGGTAATATAGTTGAACCACTTGCAGGCCCTGTATGGTAATATAGTTGAACTACTTGCAGGCCCTCTGTGGTAATATAGTTGAACCACTTGCAGGCCCTGTATGGTAATATAGTTGAACCACTTGCAGGCCCTGTATGGTAATATAGTTGAACTACTTGCAGGCCCTCTGTGGTAATATAGTTGAACCACTTGCAGGCCCTGTATGGTAATATAGTTGAACTACTTGCAGGCCCTGTATGGTAATATAGTTGAACCAGCTGCAGGCCCTGAATGGTAATATAGTTGCACCAGCAGCAGGCCCTGTATGGTAATATAGTTGAACCAGCAGCAGGCCCTGTATGGTAATATAGTTGAACCAGCAGCAGGACCTGTATGGTAATATAGTTGAACCAGCAGCAGGTCCTATATGGTAATATAGTTGAACCAGCAGCAGGCCCTATATGGTAATATAGTTGAACCAGCAGTAGGCCCTGTATGGTAATATAGTTGAACCAGCAGCAGGACCTGTATGGTAATATAGTTGAACCAGCTGCAGGCCCTATACGGTTGTATAGTTGAACCAGCAGCAGGCCCTGTATGGTAGTATAGTTGAACCAGCAGCAGGACCTGTATGGTAATTTAGTTGAACCAGCAGCAGGCACTTTATGGTAATATAGTTGAACTACTTGCAGGCCCTGTATGGTAATATAGTTGAACTACTTGCAGGCCTTGTATGGTAATTTGTAAGTCGCTCTGGATAAGAGCGTCTGCTAAATGACTTAAATGTAAATGTAATGTAATGTAATATAGTTGAACCAGCTGCAGGCCCTGTATGGTAATATAGTTGAACCAGCTGCAGGCCCTGTATGGTAATATAGTTGAACCAGCTGCAGGCCCTGTATGGTAATATAGTTGAACCAGCAGCAGGCCCTATATGGTAATATAGTTGAACCAGCAGCAGGCCCTATATGGTAATATAGTTGAACCAGCAGCAGGCCCTATATGGTAATATAGTTGAACCAGCAGCAGGCCCTATATGGTAATATAGTTGAACCAGTTGCAGGCCCTGTATGGTAATATAGTTGAACCAGCAGCAGGACCTGTATGGTAATATAGTTGAACCAGCAGCAGGCCCTGTATGGTAATATAGTTGAACCAGCAGCAGGCCCTGTATGGTAATATAGTTGAACCAGCTGCAGGCCCTATATGGTAATATAGTTGAACCAGCTGCAGGCCCTGTATGGTAATATAGTTGAACCAGCTGCAGGCCCTGTATGGTAATATAGTTGAACCAGCTGCAGGCCCTGTATGGTAATATAGTTGAACCACTTGCAGGCCCTGTATGGTAATATAGTTGAACTACTTGCAGGCCCTGTATGGTAATATAGTTGAACTACTTGCAGGCCTTGTATGGTAATATAGTTGAACCAGCTGCAGGCCCTGTATGGTAATGTAGTTGAACCAGCAGCAGGCCCTGTATGGTAATATAGTTGAACCAGCAGCAGGACCTGTATGGTAATATAGTTGAACCAGCAGCAGGTCCTATATGGTAATATAGTTGAACCAGCAGCAGGCCCTATATGGTAATATAGTTGAACCAGCAGTAGGCCCTGTATGGTAATATAGTTGAACCAGCAGCAGGACCTGTATGGTAATATAGTTGAACCAGCTGCAGGCCCTATATGGTAATATAGTTGAACCAGCAGCAGGACCTGTATGGTAATATAGTTGAACCAGCAGCAGGCCCTATACGGTTGTATAGTTGAACCAGCAGCAGGCCCTGTATGGTAGTATAGTTAAACCAGCAGCAGGACCTGTATGGTAATTTAGTTGAACCAGCAGCAGGCACTTTATGGTAATATAGTTGAACTACTTGCAGGCCCTGTATGGTAATATAGTTGAACTACTTGCAGGCCTTGTATGGTAATATAGTTGAACCAGCTGCAGGCCCTGTATGGTAATATAGTTGAACCAGCTGCAGGCCCTGTATGGTAATATAGTTGAACCAGCTGCAGGCCCTGTATGGTAATATAGTTGAACCAGCAGCAGGCCCTATATGGTAATATAGTTGAACCAGCAGCAGGCCCTATATGGTAATATAGTTGAACCAGCAGCAGGCCCTATATGGTAATATAGTTGAACCAGTTGCAGGCCCTGTATGGTAATATAGTTGAACCAGCAGCAGGACCTGTATGGTAATATAGTTGAACCAGCAGCAGGCCCTGTATGGTTGTACAGTTGAACCAGCAGCAGGCCCTGTATGGTAATATAGTTGAACTACTTGCAGGCCTTGTATGGTAATATAGTTGAACCAGCAGCAGGCCCTATATGGTAATATAGTTGAACCAGCAGCAGGCCCTATATGGTAATATAGTTGAACCAGTTGCAGGCCCTGTATGGTAATATAGTTGAACCAGCAGCAGGCCCTGTATGGTAATATAGTTGAACCAGCAGCAGGCCCTGTATGGTAATATAGTTGAACCAGCTGCAGGCCCTATATGGTAATATAGTTGAACCAGCTGCAGGCCCTATATGGTAATATAGTTGAACCAGCTGCAGGCCCTGTATGGTAATATAGTTGAACCAGCTGCAGGCCCTGTATGGTAATATAGTTGAACCAGCTGCAGGCCCTGTATGGTAATATAGTTGAACCAGCTGCAGGCCCTGTATGGTAATATAGTTGAACCAGCTGCAGGCCCTGTATGGTAATATAGTTGAACCACTTGCAGGCCCTGTATGGTAATATAGTTGAACTACTTGCAGGCCTTGTATGGTAATATAGTTGAACCAGCTGCAGGCCCTGTATGGTAATATAGTTGAACCAGCTGCAGGCCCTGTATGGTAATATAGTTGAACCAGCTGCAGGCCCTGTATGGTAATATAGTTGAACCAGCTGCAGGCCCTATATGGTAATATAGTTGAACCAGCAGCAGGACCTGTATGGTAATATAGTTGAACCAGCAGCAGGCCCTATACGGTTGTATAGTTGAACCAGCAGCAGGCCCTGTATGGTAGTATAGTTGAACCAGCAGCAGGACCTGTATGGTAATTTAGTTGAACCAGCAGCAGGCACTTTATGGTAATATAGTTGAACTACTTGCAGGCCCTGTATGGTAATATGGTTGAACTACTTGCAGGCCTTGTATGGTAATATAGTTGAACCAGCTGCAGGCCCTGTATGGTAATATAGTTGAACCAGCTGCAGGCCCTGTATGGTAATATAGTTGAACCAGCTGCAGGCCCTGTATGGTAATATAGTTGAACCAGCAGCAGGCCCTATATGGTAATATAGTTGAACCAGCAGCAGGCCCTATATGGTAATATAGTTGAACCAGCAGCAGGCCCTATATGGTAATATAGTTGAACCAGTTGCAGGCCCTGTATGGTAATATAGTTGAACCAGCAGCAGGACCTGTATGGTAATATAGTTGAACCAGCAGCAGGCCCTGTATGGTTGTACAGTTGAACCAGCAGCAGGCCCTGTATGGTAATATAGTTGAACTACTTGCAGGCCTTGTATGGTAATATAGTTGAACCAGCAGCAGGCCCTATATGGTAATATAGTTGAACCAGCAGCAGGCCCTATATGGTAATATAGTTGAACCAGCAGCAGGCCCTATATGGTAATATAGTTGAACCAGTTGCAGGCCCTGTATGGTAATATAGTTGAACCAGCAGCAGGACCTGTATGGTAATATAGTTGAACCAGCAGCAGGCCCTGTATGGTAATATAGTTGAACCAGCAGCAGGCCCTGTATGGTAATATAGTTGAACCAGCTGCAGGCCCTATATGGTAATATAGTTGAACCAGCTGCAGGCCCTATATGGTAATATAGTTGAACCAGCTGCAGGCCCTGTATGGTAATATAGTTGAACCAGCTGCAGGCCCTGTATGGTAATATAGTTGAACCAGCTGCAGGCCCTGTATGGTAATATAGTTGAACCAGCTGCAGGCCCTGTATGGTAATATAGTTGAACCAGCTGCAGGCCCTGTATGGTAATATAGTTGAACCACTTGCAGGCCCTGTATGGTAATATAGTTGAACTACTTGCAGGCCTTGTATGGTAATATAGTTGAACCAGCTGCAGGCCCTGTATGGTAATATAGTTGAACCAGCTGCAGGCCCTGTATGGTAATATAGTTGAACCAGCTGCAGGCCCTGTATGGTAATATAGTTGAACCAGCTGCAGGCCCTGTATGGTAATATAGTTGAACCAGCAGCAGGCCCTGTATGGTAATATAGTTGAACCAGCAGCAGGCCCTGTATGGTAATATAGTTGAACCAGCAGCAGGCCCTGTATGGTAATATAGTTGAACCAGCTGCAGGCCCTGTATGGTAATATAGTTGAACCAGCTGCAGGCCCTAAATGGTAATATAGTTGAACCAGCAGCAGGCCCTGTATGGTAATATAGTTGAACCAGCAGCAGGCCCTATATGGTAATATAGTTGAACCAGCAGCAGGCCATATATGGTAATATAGTTGAACCAGCAGCAGGCCATATATGGTAATATAGTTGAACCAGCAGCAGGCACTGTATGGTAATATAGTTGAACCAGCAGCAGGACCTGTATGGTAATATAGCTGAACCAGCTGCAGGACCTGTATGGTAATATAGCTGAACCAGCAGCAGGCCCTATATGGTAATATAGTTGAACCAGCAGCAGGACCTGTATGGTAATATAGTTGAACCAGCAGCAGGCCCTGTATGGTAATATAGTTTCTAATGTCCAGAAGTTATTTTCGGTTATAAGAGATTGTAGCAGCTACATTATGTCCACAATAAGTATGAAAATAGCACAATCGGTTGGGAGAAGACTGAATGCTTACAGGTCATGTGCATGCAATGAAAAATAACAAGGCACATTTTCTTTTTTTAATGATTGGAACATCCCTCAAACATACATTTCTTGGTCCACTCTTCTTTCTATTTCCTGTTTTGGTTTATATCCTGCCATCAGAAAAGGGCAGAAAGCCAAAACTTTGAGGTGACTTTCAGGGGACAGTGGCTGTGGCTGCACTGCAGAAAGCCCACAAATGCACAGACCCTCTGATCTGTTCATCCAACCCTCAAAGCCCTTGAGATCTATATCCTCCTGCTTCTCTGTAATGAGATGGCATCAAGCCCCCACGTTCTCACTGAAAATAAAGATTTGCCGGGAAGGAAAAAGACGCTTAGAATATAGATGTCCTATTGCACATCATGTCTGGTTTATACTGACTTTGGAGTTATTTTTCTTCCCAGTCTCAGCCAGGTGAATCCTCTTCTAGCTCGGTACTATAGTTGGCCATTTTGTTTAGTTTAGTTTAGTTGAGAAATGATCCAAGTCAGCGGCCTAATTTCCAAACTGAAGTGTCTATTATCAGGGGCTCCATGTGGAGCTGAGATCAGGGCCCAGAAGGGAGCTTAGTTGATTCGCTCCAGTTAAAGCTATATCCCTGTTAGCTATAGCCCATACACTGAACATGGCTCACAGACTATTTTCAAGTTTATGTAAGTGAAATTGGTGTGTGTTGCCCGGTTCGTGTTTATATTGATATGTGAATAGCGTATGTGTGTGTGATTGAAGGTTTTGGCATTCTGGCTAAGAGGACACATTGGAGCAGAACATTTGAACAGCCAGCAAAATTCCAGTGTCTCTGAATGTTACATCTGGACTGTACTACATCAAAGAGAAGGAGACTGACAGTTCATTTCCAATATCAATCCCTAGTTTTTAAAATATTTTTACATAAAACAGGCCAGCACACAGAGAAGAACAAAACAGGTTTTTGCTGACTTCAACATTTAATGATTTTCTAAATGGCCATATTCAGTTGACATGAAAATATAAAGGAAGTTTATCAAATAAAAATATATCTTTACTAATGTCCCTCTAATGTATTTACCATGCTATTAACGAAAGTCCCTTATGTGTCGTCGAACGCTAACACAGATCGGTGAGCTCTCTTGCAGTCAATAATAGAACCTTCTCTGTATGCCCGGCTCCATTAGAGAACCCCAACTTTCCTGTGTATGACATTGAGATAATGGAGGACAACACCTGACCCAATCCAACACTGCCCTAGTCTTGCTACAGACTGACACAGGCTGGTCTCAGGTCTTTAGTAATGTAGCAACATATATTTTGGTTGTGGAAAATATGTTGACTGAGCATTTATGTTTTAGAGACGCATATGTGTGTTATTGTTTAATTGAAGCTGTCTAACAGTTTGCTGAAGAACTAATCCCAGATTGTAGCTTTAAAGATAGCTGAGTGAACTTCTCCTCAACTGAAAAAAAGGAAGTATTTTAAAATAGTGTTGGGGTTTACAACTACTGCAATCCCTATTAAAAATAATTGAGCTTCATCCTTTCACTCTTTTCCCAGCCACCTTGGCGTTTATGCTGAAACAGAAATACAGCACAGCTCCATTTTGTATCAAGAAGTAGACAGCTCAGTAGATAGCTAGGCTACTTTAATTTATTGCTTTAGTTAAATGTTTCAACTTGTCTACTTATATGTATTGCTTTAGTAATGCTCATCAAGGGTCAATCTGTAGAGAAAAATGCCTCTCCTAGTTCAAGTTGATTACTATCTTAGACAAGCGACAGCATGTACTGACTTATCTGTTGGGCTAACACATACCAAATGAGCTGGTTAGGGAGCAGAGGCCCTCCCAGGCTCCATATGAGTAGCTACCCACTGGATACACCACGCCATTTCAGCATGGATAATTGGGTAATATTTGGTTGAGACCTTGATCAATGAGATTACAACTTATATTCACCCACTCAAAAAGACAGCCAAAAGTGAGTTGAATTTCCAATGTGTTATCTATCACTAAGCTCATCCAAATTCCCGAGGAAAAACAATGTCTGATTTTTGGTTTAGTTGTCACCCAAATGCATATTACTGTGCTTTCAAAGCTTTCAAACATTTGAAAGCACAGCAAAGTTCAAATGTGAAAACAATGTTAGATATATTGTTGATTTATGAAACAACTTGTGTGTTCTCACTGTGCTTCATCTAATTGCAGAACCAAATGATCTGGATTGCAGTTGATATTACATTAAAAGTACAAGGTGCAAGTGGTCAATGCTGTTTGAGATGATTATTACAGCAATTGTGAAGATCTCCAAAGACCTGCAACAATCTATGATTTGTTACAGATATACAGTGCATTTGGAAAGTATTCAGACCCCTTTAATTTTTTCACAATTAGTTAATTTAGTCTTATTCTAAAATGGAATAAACAAAACATGTTCCTCATCAATCTACACACAATACCACATAATGACAAAGCAAAAACAGGTTTGAGGAAATGTTTTCAAATGTATTAAAAATAAAAACATTAATCCCTTATTTACATAAGTATTCAGACTTTTTGCTATGAGACTCTAAATGGAGCTCAGGTGTATCCTGTCTCCATTGATCATCCTTGAGAAATTTCTCCAACTAGATTGGAGTCCATCTGTGGTAAATTCAATTGGTTGGACATGATTTGGAAAAGCAAACACATGTCTCACAGTTGACAGGGCATGTCAGTGCAAAAACCAAGCCATGAGTTTGAATGAATTTTCTTTAGAGCTCCGAGACAGGATTGTGTCGAGGCACAGATCTGGGGAAAGGTACAAAACATTTTTGGTAGCACTGAAGGTCCCAAAGAACACAGTGGCTTCCATCATCCTTAAATTCAAGACTTAGGAACCACCAAGACTCTTCCTAGAGCTGGCCACCCAGGCAAACTGAGCAATCGGGGGAGAAGGGCCTTGGTCAGGGAGGTGACCAAGAACCAGAGTTCCTCTGTGGAGATGGGAGAACCTTCCAGAAGGACAAGAAACTCTGCAGCACTCCACCAATCAGGCCTTTATGGTATATTGGCCAGATGGAAGCCACTCCTTAGTAAAAGGCACATGACAGCCCACTTGGAGTTTGCCAAAAGTCACCTAAAGGACTCAGACCATCAGAAACAAGATTCTCTGGTCTGATGAAACCAAGATTGATCTCTTTGAACTGAAGGCCAAGCGTCACATCTGTGTCACACCCTGATTTGTTTCACCTGTCTTTGTGATTGTCTCCACCCCCCTCCAGATGTCGCCCATCTTCCCCATTTATCCCCAGTGTATTTTTACCTGTGTTCTGTTTGTCTGATGTCAGTTCCTATTGTTTCGTCAAGCATACCAGCATTTTCCCTTGCTCCTGTTTATCCTCTAGTTCCTGTTTTCTAGTTGTCCCAGTTTAGACCATTCTGCCTGCCATGACCCTGAGCCTGCCTGCTGTTCTGTACCTTTTGGACTCTGCTCTGAATGACCCTAAGCACATAGCCAAGACAGTGCAGGTGTGGCTTTGGGACAAGTCTCTGAATGTCCTTGAGTGGGCCAGCCAGAGCCCGGACTTGAACCTGATCAAACACCTCTGGAGAGACCTGAATATAGCTGTGCAGCAACGCTCCCCATCCACCCTGACAGAGCTTGAGAGGATCTGCAGAGAAGAATGGGAGAAACTTCCCAAATACAGGTGTGCTAAGCTTGTAGCGTCATACACAAGAAGACTTGAGGCTGTAATCGCTGCCAAAGGTGCTTCAACGAAGTACTGAGTAAACAGTCTGAATACTTATATAAATATCATATTTCATATTTTATTTTTTTCAAAACTTCTAAAACCCTGTTTTTGTTTTGTCATCATGGTGTATTGTGTGTGGATTGATTCAATTATTCTTTTTTAAATCTATTTTTGAATAAGGCTGTAATGTAACAAAATGTGAAAAAAGTCGAGGGGTCTTAATACTTTCCGAATGCACTGTATGCATGCGATCTTGAACATGCACATTTTATGATTACATACAGTGCCCTCCACTAATATTGGCAACCTTGGTAAATATGAGCAAAGAATGCTGTGAAATGTTTTTCTTTATTGTTTATCCTCTTGGTCTTTCATTCAAAATATTCCAAAAAATCGAACCTTTAACTAAAGTAAAAAAATTTAACAAAAATAAAATTCTTATCATAAAACAAATATTTTCTTCAAATATATGTGTGCCACAATTATTGGCACCCCTTCAGTCGATACTTTGTGTAACATGCCTTTGCCAAGATAACAGCTCTGAGTCTGTTTCTATAATTTGTGATGAGGTTGGAGAACACATGGCAAAGGGATCTGAGACCATTCCTCCATATAGAATCTCTCCAAATCCTTCAGATTCTGAGGTGCATGCTTGTGGACTCTCCTCTTCAGCTTATCCCACAGGTTTTCTATGGGGTTTAGGTCAGGGGACTGGGATGGCCATGACAAAACATTGATTCTGTGGTCAGCAAACCATTTCTGTGTTGATTTTGAGGGAGGCTTTGGATCATTGTCCTGCTGGAAGATCCAACCAGGTGAAGCAATGATCCCTTATTGATGTCACGTGTTAAATCCACTTCAATCAGTGTAGATGAAAGACAAGAGGCAGGTTAAATAAAGATTTTGAAACTGTGAGACAATTGAGACATGGATTGTGTATGTGTGCCGGTCAGAGGGGGAATGGGCAAGACAAAAAATTGAAGTGCCTTTGAACGGGGTATGGTAGTAGGTGCCAGGCACACCGGTTTGTGTCAAGAACCGCAACACTGCTGGGTTTTTCACGCTCAACAGTTTCCGTGTGTATCAAGAATGGTCCACCACCCAAAGGACATCCAGCCAACATGACACTCAGTGTATTTTTGATGTATAACATTTTCAGATCTGTATATCATACTTATATCTGCAACCTTTTAAATCTTGTACTCTCTTGAATAACTCCATGCTGTTGTCCGTTACCCCCCACTGCAATCTTGGGAGCATGGCCAACTCAATTACTTGGGATAGGTACAGCTGCTAAACAAAGGGCCCCTCAGTTCCAGGTCTCTTCCCATGAGCAGAGAGGGATCAAATTAAATGTTTGGCAAATGGTTGAGTGCTTTACTGTGCATAACTTTGTTTCTTTTTTTATGCAGAGATTACAAAAATGGAAGTATTCACTTTCCAGGAACATAACATGAGTAAAAAAAATATACACTGAGTGTACAAACCATTAGGTACACCTTCCTAATATTGAGTTGCACCCCATTTTGCCTTCAGAACAACCTCAATTCGTCAGGGCATGGACTACAAGGTGTTGAAAGTATTCCACAGAGATGCTAGCCCGTGTTGACTCTAATGCTTCCCACAGTTGTGTCAATTTGGCTGGATGTCCTTTGGGTGGTGGACCATTCTTGATACACACGGGAAACTGTTGAGCGTGACACCTACTACCATAACACGTTCAAAGGCACTTCAATCTTTTGTCTTGCCCATTCACCCACTGAATGGAACACATACGCTATTCATGTCTCAATTATTTCAAGGCTTACATTTTTTTTAACCTGTCCCCTCTCCTTCAGCTACACCGACTGAAGTGGATTTAACAGGTGACATCAGTATGGGATCAACGCTTTCCCTTGGATTCACCTTGTCAGTTTATAATGGAAAGAGCAGGTGTTCCTACTGTTTCGTACAGTCAGCGTTTTTTGTTTAATGCGACAAATAGCACAGTTTTACCTCCACTTGTCCTGATGTTTACCTTTTGCATTCGTTTTTGTTGGATGTTGCTGTTAACGTGTGATGGTCTATACAAGAAGTACACAAACTACCTTAGAGTGAGAGGCGTTTATTTGACTTCTGGCTTTAATTTGTCTCAAAACACTTCACTAGCTATTACAATTACTGCACAGCTTTACTTTCAAGGCCATATCACAGACTTTTCTTGAATCATAAACATTTTATTCAGCTGTACACCACTAGGCAGATATACTGTAGCTACCATTCAAGTCATTTAGACGCTTAAGGTTACTCACAACAACAGCTCAATGCCTTTGAAATAAACTGCTCTGAAAGAAGGCATAGCTCTGTTTATTCTGTCGTCCAATTCTTTTAATATACTGCTCTGAAAGAAGGCATAGCTCTGTTTATTCTGTCGTCCAGTTCTTTTAATATACTGCTCTGAAAGAAGGCATAGCTCTGTTTATTCTGTCGTCCAATTCTTTTAATATACTGCTCTGAAAGAAGGCATAGCTTTGTTTATTCTGTCGTCCAGTTCTTTTAATATACTGCTCTGAAAGAAGGCATAGCTTTGTTTATTCTGTCGTCCAGTTCTTTTAATAAACTGCTCTGAAAGAAGGCATAATAAACTGCTCTGAAAGAAGGCATAGCTCTGTTTATTCTGTCGTCCAGTTCTTTTAATATACTGCTCTGAAAGAAGGCATAGTTTTGAATAGTTCTGACACATCATACTGTAGTCTGCAGTGACTCACTTCATGTTGACTCGCAGGTGCAACAGAATTCGACATTGTAGCACACCAAATTTTGAAAAAAATATTAGAAATAAATGTGGTGCAGTTAACATCAATTCATCCAACACAACAATGCGGCTGTAGAGCCACATACTATTGAAACCAGCATCTGTTCTATCCACTGTAATTCTATGCTGGTTATCCTTCTTTCCCTCCTTCTGATGTTCTTTTATCTCTTGGGTTTCCCACAGGAGTCCAGGTGTAACTTCCTCTTTGTCTTCCTGGCCTTACCTACTTTGCTACAGCTCTGTGTGCTGCCCTACATCCCCGGACACCCAGACTTCCTTCGGATTGAGAAGAAGGATGAGGCCATTGCAGAGAAAGGGAAATTCTTTTAAATAAGCACACGCGCATACTGTACAAGTGTTTACATTGCCTTTGCACATGTGGCCTAATGAGATAATGACTCGCCAAAAGGATGCTGCAGTGAATTAGTTTTGGTTTGTGGACGAGGTCTCACTGTGATATGTACTTACCGTATGATTATACTCATCACACATTGGAATAGATTACCTGTAAGGGGAACAATATGTTGATATAACACTTCAATAAATGATGTGATATCATGCTGCTGAACTAACCTACTTGCAGAAATGTTGCCAGAAACTCCTGCAGAGTGCTTTTATACATCTGCTTGAAAGAGTATGTTGAATGCAAATGATTCTAGTGTTGACACAATCACTTTAGCCGAGCTGTCTTACAAAACAAAATCCGTATAAATATTTTTTATCTTCTTTTAAAGCTGGACTTAAACTGGTGGAACGGCCACGTCCGTTTATTACAACAACAAACAAGTTACTGCAAACAAGGAACACTGTTTGTTTACTTATTGCTCAAGGGATAGTACAGCAGAATATGCAGCGCTATTTTATTTTTTACCTGACAGTCGAATGCTCCTCTCCTCCTTTTCATCAACTAAACAAAAAACAATAACCAAGGCACTGGAGTGAACAGTTCCCCTAATACGGATTTGCTCTTTAAGCTTTATTGTAAAATAACAGCATGTGCTAGCAAGGCACAGTACAAACCACTTTTTTAAAAATACTGTAATGTCAGATATCCCTAAAGGATTGTTTTATCAAGTCTATGGAGAAATATTGATCCCTGGTCTTTGTAGTCATGCTATAAATGATCCATGGATACCCTTGAATGGACTGCCTTCTGCTTTTGTACACAGGAACAGCCCCCCGCCCTGTTTCCCGGGAACAGTTAGGTCAGTTGAGAGTTAAAACTTGAATGTGCTTTTTGAGGAAGTTTTACTCTTGACAGAATGGGGCTAAGAACATCACGTTAACTTGAAGTCCAAAGGAGTGTATTTATTTCTTTCTGTTCATCCGATACTGTGACATTTGCTCTCCATTGTTCATTTTGCCCATGCCTCAAAGTTCCAAGTTCAGTCGTGTCCTGGACATAGAATCATTTTTTGTTCTGTAAGATTGACTGATTAGTACCCCCAGTAGCCAGCCGTCTCATTTTACAACACTGGCTACTGTATTTGTCTCAGAGTCCATTATTGTTATTCTTTACTGGTTAAGGACTGAACCTTAACGCAGCATGCGGCACTCCTCATTCACAGAGTGTACAAAACATTAGGTACACCTTCCTAATATTGAGTTGCACCCCATTTTCCCCTCAGAACAGCCTCAATTCGTCGGGGCATGGACTACAAGGTGACAAAAGTATTCCACAGAGATGCTAGCCCGTGTTGACTCTAATTCTTCCCACAGTTGTGTCAAGTTGGCTGGATGTCCTTTGGGTGGTGGACTAGTCTTGATACACACGGGGAACTGTTGAGCGTGAAAAACTGACCAGCGTTGCAGTTCTTGACCCACTGAAACCGGTGCACCTGACATTAACCAATATACCTCATTCAAAGGAACTTAAATCTTTTGTCTTGCTCATTCACCATCTGAATGGCACATATACACAATCCATGTCTGAATTGTCTCAAGGCTTAAAAATCCTTCTATAACCTGTTCTCCCCTTTATCTACACTGACTGAAGTGGATTTAACAAGTGACATCAATAATGGATCATAGCTTTCACCCGGATTCACCTGGTCACTTTATGTCATGGATAGAGCATTGTAAAGTATATCAATGGAATGGGTTCAGAATAGGAATCAATGTAGATTATTTAGAGTTAGGAAAGTATGTATGAATCACACACAAACAGGGTTGGAGAGCATTTAGGCACAAAATATATTAGTGAATCAAAATTACAGTGGGTTGATTAATCCAGAAAGTTGCCATATACAATTGTTCAAATCATGAAGTATCGTAAGGTGAGAAAAAGTGTATAATAGAGGTTGTCCTATAAATCTACTCTAATCCTCATTGTGATGACAAAGATGCAGTCATCGTGAACTGTGCGCCAGGTTTAAACTGCTATGTATGGTCTGCGTTCCATAATGATTCAAATAGGCTACATGTCCCAAACTATTGCACAACTTTAACTTAATATGATCCACTATGGCTCGCGACTTCCAGGAACAACCCTATGGACAGAGAATAGAAAGGTAAACTAACAATGGTATGGAATAATGCAAAATGTATGATACTATTGAAGGAAACTAACTGTCACTGTACTGACCTGACAGATATGATGTATGTGGGTAATGCTGACGGTGGCTACAGGTAGTGGCTAATGTTAAATATGATAGAAATGGTAAAAATAAAAAAAAAGAACAACTGAAAAATCGGGACATTGTGGAGTGCATACATCAACTCGGTAGGTTGGGAATGTGCAAAGCTGTCTTCAAGGCAAAGGGTGGCAACTTTCAAAAATCTCCCATATAAAATCTATTTTGGTGACTACCTGATTCCATATGTGTTATTTCATAGTTTGGATCTCTTCACTATTATTCAACAATGTAAAAAATGGTATAATTTAATCTTAATTGTTACTATTTTCTACATTGTAGAATAGTAGTGAAGTCATCAAAACTATGAAATAACACAGATGTAATCATGTAGTAACGAAACGTGTTAAACAAATCAAAATATACTTTATATTTGAGATTCTTTAAAGTAGCCACCCTTTGCCTTGATGACACCTTTGCACACTCATGTACTCACTGTTCACGCGATGCGGTTAAATCAAATCAAATTTGATTTGTCACTCTTTTTTCAGCAGATGTTTTTGCGGGTGTAGTGAAATGCTTTTAGATGACCTGACCAGAGAGGACCAGGACCTGAAGAACAGTTTGCATTTCTTCCAATGTCAGCTCGATGAGTTTAAACAGGAAAACGGCAAGACGACAACTATCTGTAAGTCATTCAGGGAGGACATTAGTTCGGTATGTGAATCCATGATAACAATGACGGCCTGGGCCTGGCAATCGTCAAGTTCCTGAGGTTCAAGGACGAGGTAGTGGATCTGGAAAAAGCCAAGAACTTGAAGGGATTCCTCAATGAGGACTATCCTGAAGCTGTGCACCAGAAGAGTTAATTAATTATAATTATCTTAATGATTTCTTCATTGGGAAAGTGGGCAAACTTCAGCAGGAAATGCCAACAACGAACAGTGAGTCATCATATTCATGCTATCATGACTCTCCTGTGAGGATCCAAAGATCAGGTTCACAATGGATCTGCCTTCCACCAGATCCCTCTCACCTGCAGAGGGGAGGAGGGATTGGGGTGGGGGTTTTATGTCACCTCACGCCAATTGTAAATTGTATGCAGCAGATGACTCTTTTTGGTCTTCGGTAGTGGTGATTGGAATCTCCCTGTTACAGAGGCATTTTGTCGCCCAAAAAACTCTAACGTCCAAAAGTGAACACTGGGACAATATTTCTAACATCCGGATGTGGGAAATGATGAGAGATGGAATATGGGAATTGAATGTATATTTTGTGATTAAAAATGGTATAAAAGTAATATAACGAAATATTGTAACTTGAAGAGCTGTAATCCTTTCATTTGTGTAGGAAATATCAAGGATGAAGAGTAGGTTTTTGTTAAGATAGAACCCAAACAGCAAGCAATGCAGGTGTAGAAGCACGGTGGCTAGGAAAAACTCCCTAGAAAGGCCAAAACCTAGGAAGAAACCTAGAGAGGATGGCCAGTCCTCTTCTGGCTGTGCCGGGTGGAGATTATAACAGAACATGGCCAAGATGTTCAAATGTTCATAAATGACCAGCATGGTCGAATAATAATAAGGCAGAACAGTTGAAACTGGAGCAGCAGCACAGTCAGGTGGACTGGGGACAGCAAGGAGTCATCATGTCAGGTAGTCCTGGGGCACGGTCCTGGGGCTCAGGTCCTCCGAGAGAGAGAAAGAAAGAGAGAATTAGAGAGAGCATATGTGGGGTGGCCAGTCCTCTTCTGGCTGTGCCGGGTGGAGATTATAACAGAACATGGCCAAGATGTTCAAATGTTCATAAATGACCAGCATGGTCGAATAATAATAAGGCAGAACAGTTGAAACTGGAGCAGCAGCATGGCCAGGTGGACTGGGGACAGCAAGGAGTCATCATGTCAGGTAGTCCTGGGGCATGGTCCTAGGGCTCAGGTCCTCCGAGAGAGAGAAAGAAAGAGAGAAGGAGAGAATTAGAGAACGCACACTTAGATTCATACAGGACACCGAATAGGACAGGAGAAGTACTCCAGATATAACAAACTGACCCTAGCCCCCCGACACAAACTACTGCAGCATAAATACTGGAGGCTGAGACAGGAGGGGTCAGGAGACACTGTGGCCATGCCTAAGTAGCCATGCCCAAGGGAGCTCAGAGAGCGTGTCAGCATGATTGAAACATCCTTTTTTTTGCGAGAGTGTATACAGGATGAGTTGAGAATTAACATACCAGACCAAAAGGACTCAAGCTGCAGTTTAGGTCTCCATTGGTTACGACCCTGAAAATCAACACGAGGTGAAGAAGACAAAGTAGCCTCTCTGAAAATCAATGTTACGGCTGAGTAGCTGCCCTAACTACTGTATCTAAGAAAGTGAATTTAAGTAGGACTATCTTGTTACTCTCTTCAAACCATTGTCAACTACACTGCTCTCATCACCCCACTGGGGATCACCAACATGGCTTATTAGCTGTCTTCAGAGGATCACTCTTCCAGAACAAGTGAAAGTAAAGCCATGGACAACTAAGAAAGACATTGTGACCTCTTGTGGCAATCAATCAGAGCCTTACACTTGAGAGCTCGGGAGAAGGCCAACTTCTACTTTTCATGAAGGCCTGAGTCCAACAGAGATACATGACAAAGGAAGACATTCAACATGTAAAAACATTCATTATTTCTTACCCAAACAGGCAGCAGTTCGGGGCAAAGTATTAGGATTACTATGAGCATAAGTGTTGTCTCACTTTCTTTCTCCCTTTCTTCCATCCTCCCTCTTTAGATAAACAAGCAGTCATGTTGTCATTAGTCCACTAGGTACCTGTTTTCATCGTATTAAGTTTCTAATCAATAACCTATACCGTGTGTGTGTATCCTGTGTGATCATTTAGTTAGTTGGTAAATAAACAATTAAATCCATTTTTGTGGTACGGAATGATCAGTAAAGCTGGGGTGTGTGCAGATACAAGGAATATGCGACTTTCAGAATTATACGTCTGATATGAGGTAATGATTAATAAATGATTGTTATTGATATATATCTTATATATAATCTAGAGTTTAATCCAGGAGATGGTAACTAGTTAAACAACTTCTTCCGTGGTGCTCCAAAATCCTAATGAGATTTTTGTTTTAGATTCCGTTGAAGTGTACCTATGATAAAAATACAGACTTCTACATGCTTTGTAAGTAGGAAAACCTACAAAAATCGGCAGTGTATCAAATACTTGTTCTCCCCACTGTATATTTATGTTAGATCACCACCAAATCCAAAAAACACAGCCATTCTTCCCAGCCAAAGATAGTCACAAAAGCAGAATTAGAGATACAATTAATCACTAACCTTTGATAATCTTCAGGATGCTATTATCATATATATCCAATAACGTTCCAACCGGAGCATTCATTTTTGTCTACAGAGTAAGGGAACGCATGACGATAAATTGAGTACTGCGCATAACCAGGAACTTGCATTCTGCCAGACCAGTGACTCATTTCCCTCCCATCCGGTCCTACGTCACACTAGAGGCTTCATTCCATGTTCTACTGACTGTTGACATCTAGTGGAAGGCGTAGGAAGTGCGAACAGATCCATATAGTACTTGCATGTGAATTGGCGATGAGTTGAAACTCAACCAGCCCCAGAATTTCCACTTCCTGTTTGGAAGTTTGCCTGCCCTATGAGTTCTGTTATACAGACATAATTCAAACAGTCTTAGAAACTTCAGAGTGTTTTCTATCTAATAGTAATACTAATATGCATATATTAGCATGTGGGACAGAGTAGGAGGCAGTTCACTATGGGCACGCAATTCATCCAAAGTGGAAATGCTGCCCCCTATCCCTAAATTAAGCTGCAGTGGGACCAGAAGAGAGTGACACGTCATGCTCTTCATTGTAATCAGAGGGCTAATATAAATACTATGCATGCATCACTCTTGGCTAAGAGTTGAGAACAGACTGACTGCATCACTTCTTAATTTGATAAGAAACATTCATGTGTTGAAAATGTCAAATTGTTTGCATAGTCAACTTACGCACAGCTCTAATACACACACTTACCCCACCAGACATGCCACCAGTGGTCTTTTCATAGTCCCCAATTACAGAACATATTCAATAAAGCGGGCAGTATTATATAGAGCCAGTGCCTCACATTGTTCTGTCAGCTCCTCATTTTAGAGACTTTGGATGGTTGACAGCACTCCAAACTTCTATCCCCAATTTTCCAATGTGGAAAATCTTTCCTGAAGGGCTGAGGTTGCAGCATCAACGACATTGAAAAATGTCACCTCCAGCTTATTCAGGGCATCACTCAAAGGCTCATAAAACGATGCATATGAAAAGTGCTGCTTTGTGGACCTCAGCCTTTTTTGTTGCCTCTACATTCATACCCTCGCAAATGTCCTTGGCTGACGTTTATGCAGTCATAAAGCCTGTTGCCCTGTAGTTGCTGAGACCTCTCTCTATCTTTCTGAGAAGACTGACTGGATCTGGCTCAAGATGTCATACCACACCACTGTACAGATGCTGAAGCGGTATGATCCCAGCTCCTCTGACAAGGACTGGGCCTCAATCTTTATCACAGGGTCTTTGGTTTGATCCCTCACCTCAATCAGTGCCTCTCTCACCACTACTCCCTGATACCTCAGTGGCTATATTATTATTATATATTATACCTCAGTGGCTCGACACTCTTAACTTTACTCTCCCACCTTGTCTCAGTCCACATCTTCAAAGTGATCTCCACATGTTTTTTCAGGATGGCCCATCACTGTGTAGAGGCTGAGAACAAGGTGTACAGTTCGTGTAAGATGCCAAAGTAACCTGTGGCATCGACAGAACTTTTATCAGCATCAGCTACAACCAGGTTCAATGTGTGAGCCTCACATGGCACAAATAGAGCTCTTGGATTCATTTCCAGGAGTCTTGTTTGTACA
The DNA here is from genome assembly GCF_021184085.1 of Oncorhynchus gorbuscha. NCBI lineage: Eukaryota > Metazoa > Chordata > Actinopteri > Salmoniformes > Salmonidae > Oncorhynchus > Oncorhynchus gorbuscha. The sequence goes on along the minus strand of NC_060175.1, from coordinate 20,512,546 downwards.
CCATTGTTTTTGCCTCTCATGTTGGCCCCATTATCATAAGACTGTCCTCTGCAGTCCTTAAAGGGAATTTTTAGCTCCTCTAGTCTTTTGAGAATCAGGGATGCCCATAGACTCAACCACCTCCAAAACCCCCATAAAATTATGTTCCTTTATGTGGGGCTCCTCCTTCAGTGACACAATTCTAAATCACAACTGAGAACTTTTCAGTGTGGCTGACATCTGAGGTGCAATCTAGAATGATCGAGAAGAATTTTGCAGGCTTGATGTCACTCACCATTATTGAAATGACTTTGCTGCTCAACAAATCAATGAGTTCATTCTGTATTTGGTGGCCACAGTAGCTGGTGATGTGACTCAAGGTCCCTTTTTGGACATGGTTAAGGTGCTCCTTCATGACTGGATCAAATTGTGCCATCTGTTCAACCTCTGAGGGAATTTCCAATTGCTGGTGAGTACAGGGGTGGCAGATGGCCTAGTGGTTAGAGCATTGGGCTAGTAACCAAAAGGTTGCTTGAATCCGTGAGCTGACAAAGCAAAAATCTATTGTTCTGCCCCTAAACAAGGCAGTTAACCCACTGTTACTTGGTAGGCTGTCATTCTAAATAAGAATTTGTTCTTTAATGACTTGCCTAGTAAAATTAAATACAGTGTTTCTGTGTGTCCCTTTAGTGCCAGCTTTCTAATTGCCAGAGACTGCAGTCTTGATCCTCATTGCCAGTTATTTCCATGTTTTCATGCAGTTTTGGTGTTCTGGACTGCTTTCTTGTGAAGTCAGCAAAGAACTTGCAAGTTTCCATTCTGTCAGTCCTGAGTTCTCTAACTGAATTTTCTTCTTAGAAAAGATTTTGCAGCAGAAGAAGAAGGGGCTGTTGTTTCTTTCAGAATACACAAAATAACTTCTAGGGATTTTTTAACCACTCACCAAGGTCTTCCTGAAATACTGGTGGTGGCAACTTCTTCCATCAATCTAATTTCTTGGGAAAACAAAGTTAAGTGGCACCTCACTTGGCCCTCTGCAAACTAGTTGTGTCCGAATTCTGTCAGAACTGAAGGCCAGTCAGCAGGGTCTGTAGACAGTGGTTCATCCTCAGCAGCAGGGTCTGTAGACAGTGGTTCATCCTCAGCAGCAGGATTTGGGGGGACACTGCTACAGGCATTTCTAACAGAGAGCACATGGGCATTCGTTTATAAATGTTATTCACAGCATTTATAGTAATGGAACATCCCACATACATACCCCGTAATAATAAAATCATCATTGTTACCTACAATATGGAAACTTAAAACTTTGCAAAAGGGAAATTATTTATTTTGTTTATGTTAAGCAGGGATGCACACATAAACACATGTGAGTTGTACCCCCACACACACGTGCGCGTGCACACAAACACACCTGAAGAATCCTGCTGGGGAGAAGTGGAAGCAAATGGGTCTTCATCCTCAGGCTGTGAAGACACCTGTGTGGCTGAGGAGGTGGATGGCTCCTTATCCTGAGGCTCCAAGACAACTTCTGAAGAGGCCTGTGTGGCTGAGGAGGTAGATGGCTCCTCATCCTGGCCAGCGCCAGAGGGTGCTCCAAAATATTTCAGAAATGCCCCTGAATTTGTGTTGAAATACAGTATATGAGTCTGACACCCTAAACACATTTGTTGCACAATTAATATACATGTTATTAATTTATCAAACTTTCAGAATAGGAACCAAATTAACCATACAACCTCCTTGGCTAATTCTAGGCATAAGACACCCCAAATACTCAATATATCACAGAAGATACAAAATATCAGCATAATATAGATGTCTTTTAAGTTAGCCTACAGCATTGGAAATTCCCCTTACTGAGCTCAGGACCTAGTGAATACAATCACAGAAAACATTTATGATGTCATCTCAATGAAAGTTAACCAAATCAACGCTAGTTAAGTTGTAATCATTTTGATGCAGGCTACACACATTATCATGATGAGTGAACTATGTGAAATTATATCCAATGTTATGTAAGCTAGTAAGCTAACTGAATATTGTCGCCCTATTTGTAATAGCATAGCAAGCAACATAGCAGCATAGGCTAACAAACATAAGTGTTATACTAGCCTATTTCATTACATGCATAATATTATACTCAAAGAGATGATATAGCTGCATACCTTCATCTTTGCGCGTTTCTTCTCATCTTCTTTCCTCTTTTTCCTAAATTGGGAACCTGATGGCTTAACGATTTTGCACAAACCAGACAAAAATGCAACAATATGTCTGTGAAATTATATATTCACAATATTATGAATTAATTGTGGTTTATTTGGTAGAATTTTGTAGTGTGACTGATTTTACTAATTGCATTAGTACTGTACAAAGTTAGAGGTTTGCTATTTGATAGATTCCCCCTCTCCCCCTACCTTGGGCATCCAGTGGGGAGACCTGATGTCAACCTACCCCCACCCCCCTCCCCAACTCGTACTTCTGAGTGGGAGACCTTCCCAGGCCTAGCTCACAAACTAGAATCAGTGCGCACACTCTGACAAGGTTAATTGACCCACAGTCCCACACAGTGACATGATATCATTGATGTGACGTGCAAATGAGCAATAGAAAACCGATCCCGCAAATGTCACCATTCCACATTTTTTTGTGCGGGCGCCCTGTGTCGCTTGATATGTAGGCTATGTGTGCCATTTTTAAATGTACAGTCGTGGCCAAAGGTTTTGAGAATGACACAAATATTAATTTCCACAAAGTTCGCTGCTTCAGTGTCTTTAGATATTCTTGTCAGATGTTACTATGGAATACTGAAGTATAATTACAAGAATTTCTGAGTGTCAAAGGCTTTCATTGACAATTACATGAAGTTGATGCAAAGAGTCAATATTTGCAGTGTTGACCCTTCTTTTTCAAGACCTCTACATTCCACCCTGGCATGCTGTCAATTAACTTCTGGGCCACATCCTGACTGATGGCAGCCCATTCTTGCATAATCAATGCTTGGAATTTGTCCGAACTTGTGGGGTTTTGTTTGTCCACCCGCCTCTTGAGGATTGACCACAAATTCTCAATGGGATTAAGGTCTAGGGAGTTTCCTGGCCATGGACCCAAAATATTGATGTTTTGTTCCCGAGCCACTTAGTTATCACTTTTGACTTATGGCAAGGTGTTCCATCATGCTGGAAAAGGCATTGGTCGTCACCAAACTATTTCTGGATGGTTGGGAGAAGTTGCTCTCGGAGGATGTGTTGGTACCAGTCTTTTTTCATGGCTGTGTTCTTAGGCAAAATTGTGAGTGAGCCCACTCGGACAAACTTTTTTCCGGATGCCCCAAACATTCGGAAAGGGGATTCGTCGGAGAAAATGACCCAGTCCTCAGCAGTCCAATCCCTGTACACTTTGCAGAATATCAGTCTGTCCCTGACGTTTTTCCTGGAGAGAAGTGACTTCTTTGCTTGCCCTTCGTGACACCAGGCCATCCTCCAAAAGTCTTCACCTCACTGTGCGTGCAAATTAACTCCCGCCTGCCTGCTGCCATTCCTGAGCAAGCTCTGTACTGGTGGTGCCTCGATCCCACAGCTGAATCAACTTTAGGAGACGGTCCTGGCGCCCGCTGGACTTTCTTGGGCGCCCTAAAGCCTTCTTCACAACAATTGAACCGGTCTCCTTGAAGTTCTTGATGATCCGATAAATGGTTGATTTAGGTGCAATCTTACTGGCAGCAATATCCTTGCCTGTGAAGCCCTTTTTGTGCAGGTAACCATAGTTGACAGAGGAAGAACAATGATTCCAAGTACAACCCTCGTTTTGAAACTTCCAGTCTGTTATTCAAACTCAATCAGCATGACAGAGTGATCTCCAGCCGTGTCCTCGTCAACACTCACACCTGTGTTAACGAGAGAATCACTGATATGATGTCGGCTGGTCTTTTTGTGGCAGGGCTGAAATGCAATGGAAATGTGTTTTTGGGATTCAGTTCATTTGCATGGCAAAGAGGGACTTTGCAATTCATATGATCACTCTTCATAACATTCTGGAGTATATGCAAATTGCCATCATACAAACTGAGGCAGCAGACGTTGTGAAAATTAATATTTGTGTCATTCTCAAAACCTTTGGTTACGACTGTATGTAGTTCTGGCTTGAGCTGTTTTTGTCTATTAATGTTCTGTATCATTTTATTTTTCATGTTCTGTGTGGACCCCAGAAAGAGTAGCTGCAGCTTTCTCAACTGCTAATGGGGATCCTAATAAAATACCAAATTCTAAACACCAAATACCAAATACTCCATCATCCACATCGACAAAGCCTCTGTGGAATGAGTGAAAAGCTTAAAGTTCCTCTGCTTGCACATCACTGACAACCTGAAATGGTCCATCCACACAGACAGTGTGGTGAAGGAGGTTGAAGAAAATCAGCTTGGCCCCTAAGACCCTCACAAACTTAAAGCATCCTGTCAGGCTGTATCACCACCTGGTTCTGCAACTGCACCGTCCACAACAGCAAGGCTCTCCAGAGGGTGGTGCGGTCAGCCCAATGCATGACCGGGGGCACACTGCCTGCCCTCAAGGACATCTACAGCACCCGGTGTCACAGGAAGACCAAGAAGAATATCAAGAACGTCAGCCACAGACTGTCCATCTAGAAGGTGGAGACATTACAGGTGCATAAAACCTGGGGCCGAGCGACTGAAAGATAGTTTCTAGCTCCAGGCCAGCAGACTGTTAAATAGTCACCACTAGCCAGCCTCCGCCCAATACCCTGCCCTAAACTTTAGTCACTGTTACTAGCCGGCTACCACCCGGTACTCAACCCTGCACCTTAGAGACTGCTGCCCTATAGTCTCCCAGGTGGCGCAGTGATCTAAGGCACTGCATCTCAGTGCTAGATGTGTCACTACTGACCCTGGGTTGATTCTGGACTGTATCACAACCGGCCGGGATCAGGAGTCCCATAGGGCAGCACATAATTGACCCAGCATCTTCCGGGTTAGAGGAGGGTTTGGCTGGTGTAGGCCGTCCTTGTAAGTAAGAATTTGTTCTTAACCGACTTGCCTGGTTAAATTTAAATAAAAAATGGAACACTGGTCACTTTAGTAATGTTTACATACTGTGTATGTAATGCACTTCATATATGTATGTACTGTATTCGAGTCAAGGCTCATCCTATATAAATACGGATTTTTATAATAATATACTGTCCATAATGTCAATACACACCATCAAAAACATATATATGTATATTCCAGACTCTGACATTGCTCATTCGAATATTTATATATTTCTTAATTCCTTTTTGGGGTCGAGGGGGATCTGCATGTATTGTTTTGTATTGTTAGGTATTACTGCACTGTTGGACATAGGAACTGCAATAACATCTGCAAAATGTGTACGTGTCAAATACAATTTGATTTGATTTGAATGCAGTACTATTTTCCAACAGAACACACACACACTCTGTACACCGTTATAAGAGTTATACAGAACACATACTGAATTATAATGATTGAACAAGATTCCATCACCTAGAATAAAACAAAAAAGGTTTAATAGCTAGAATACTCACTGATATAGAACACTGTTTGGCTGCTTCTCAGGGAGGGCTGACTGGCTTTAAGTAAAGGGACTACACAGCCTGCAAAAGATGGCTGAACACCTCCAACAATATAAAGCACCTTGTAAGAGAGAGAGACAACACAAACCATCATGAGTCATGATTGTACAACATCCCATAATCTGAAGCCAAGAATAAAACAGAGATGGCATAATGGCTAGAAAACGCACTGACACGTAAAACACTGTCTGGCTGCTGCTCAAGGATGGCTGGCTGGCTTCACTCTGTCAAAGTAGAAGACATTGCTAAGTAACACAGTAAAGTAGTAGCCAGCACTACTACAGACAACACAGTGAACCAGGAGAAGAGACACCAGAATTTGGGGATTAAAGTAAGAAAGTTATAGAAAAATATGTCCTGACTACCTTAATGGAGGAGAAGTTCTCAGAAGCTCACTTTTCTCTCCAACTCTATCAATTATCATGTCAGTATCCAGGGCCATTAGGATGTCCTTCTCAGTGGCCATCAGCAAGAAGCCTCTAGGTGTTCTTGTGAGCATTTGCTCCTGATTTGTCTCTTGAAATACTTCAAAGTAGAGAAATGTCCCTCAAGCTACCTGGGTGACTGAGAGGGTGACTAGAAACTTGTATCCAAGGACAAGGATATGTTATGCATCAGTCAGCAAGTTGTACCATCTCAGTATCTGGTAACAACACAGCAGACAGTCTTTGCAGGAGGAGCAGCTTTAATTCATTATTTCCACTTCCATCCCTGATTTGATTCTGGACTTCAATTTAATTAGGCGCTCTCTGCCTCTGACAAAGCCTCATCTTGAGCCATCTCTCCAGGCATTTTTTTCTTATTTCTTGCCCTATTCTGCAGCAGCTCCACCTCCTTCAAGCTCGGTCTCCTCCTCCTGTTTTTTGATCTTCTTAATTTCCCACTGAACAAAATTTGATGCTGCGACAACTGTGTACAGACATGTCGAGTATAAACCAAAAGTATAAACCAGCCTGTGGTCGTGAAATCTTTGGTTGTTTAGCACATGGCCTCATGTGAATACCTTAAAGAGATGAGTGGGGCTAAGGTTTAAGAGGGTGATGCTGAATGGATGTAGACAAAGAAGAAATCTCTAGTAGATTTCCCGAAACATTCAAGGGCCTTTTTCTCAAAAGTGGGGTTTATCAATTTTCAAAGCAGAATTACTTTCCCATTTGTTCCTCAACTCCAGTGTATGATATACCATTTTCTAGCTCTGAGTCTCTACTTTTAACTAATGTAAAAAATACAACTTCAAATTTGGCTACATAAGACCTAATCAAGGCAGTCGGTCACAAATGTGTTTGCAGCTGCCTTAATGGTGTCAAAGTCTCTTGCCATGCCTTTCAGGGTTTCCTGTATAGACACAACCATTCAGTGGGCAGACAGGATGTCCATCCCACTTTTCTGCAGGTATTTGGACAGTAGAGACGTGTTCTCAAATATCCAGAGAAAGATTTGAGCTGTCAGTAAATCCTCTTGCCTTGACTAGTACATTTTTATTCCTGTTTGCCTGTCCTTGTATGGCTGATAGTGTGAGGAGTACTTCCGAAGAATCCAAAGAACTTCTTTAAAGCACTATCCTTCGCCAACCTGTGTTGCTTGTCCTGGCTCTGCTTCTCCCACACATTTGTTATTTGGTAGGATTGACAGAGTAACACAGCAATGTTGTTTAGGAGAGCAAACACTAGTCCACTTGCTATGTAAATTTCAGTTGTGTCAGCCAAAACCGGATTAAGGATGTGTGTCTAGCACCAAACATTCACTTGATTGGGGGACTTTGAGGACAACAGAGCAGAGAAGCCTTGATATTTGCCTTGCATATATTTGCCTTGCAATGGCCACAAGCCTCACATGTATGACGTCCATCACAGTTGACAGAGCATTGGTCTTGAGAGGTTATGTCCTGAGTTGTGTCAATCTAAACAGAGAACATTCCAGCTTCCTCAATTTCACTTGACAGGGTATCCTGGATATGCTCTGAATTGTGTTCATGACTGTAATGACAGTATTTTTAGAGAGCAGTGATGAGAGAACCTCTGCCTCTTGACCTAGACTGATGTAGTTTTCTGCTTTTCTCAGTGCATTCATTGAGATGTTCTTTCAAGCAGACATCATACTTTCCAAGCACTGTTATCATCTAAAAAAAACGGCACTGTGATCAAAACTGGTGACCTCTACGCGGTGCCCCCAGATGGCACCGCAAGTATTGTATTTCGTTCTGTGGGCAGTACTGGCTGTGGTGGGTGTTCCTGGCTTTAGGCGTCATGCTGTTCGTCAGAGGGTTCTTTAACTACTCCCAGGTTCACAAAATGGCCGACCCTACTTACGCCAAACTACCCAGAACGAGAGTCCTGTTTATCTAATGAAGCTAGTTGTTGAATAAACAAAATGTCCCTGGATTTGGATAAAGAACCCTGGATATTTGAAAAGCATCATACCAACAAACAGCAACAACAACAACTGCAAATGTCTATAGCCAAACTACTCAGACACCCATCACAACGCGACAGGATGAAAAAAAAAACAAAATTTTGATGAAGACAGCTCTTGTAACATTCAGAAATTAAATACAATTGTTTTATTATTTTATTTGAAAACTTAAGTGCAATTTTACATTTCCAGTTCGTATTGAATGGGTAATGCCTTATATCATTTGATCGTTGTGTTTTAGCAAAAAGTCATTTTGGGCTTTTTTCTAGCGCTTAAGCAGATTTTAATTTAGACTTTTGTTCTTCTTCAAGACAATTGAATTGCAAGGGCCTTTTTCCTGCTGCTGAATTCTATGCTCTTTTTGTTGTTGACCAATGAGCAACACTGTAGAGATGCACTTTGCTCAACATCATACATGAGTCATTGCAATATTCACTCATCCTTTGATTGTTACAAAGAATCCTCAACTGTAATTGTCACGCCTGATCCTGCTCTCCTGGACCTGAGGGAGCTGTTTCGGTTGTGCTTTTTGTTTCTTTGTTTGATAGAGTTCAGTTTAAATAAATAACATGAACAAGTACCACGCTGTGCTTTGGTCCTCACCTTCTTCCACCGACGACCGTTACATAATTCTAATAGCAGGAAACAGAAAAATGAATATTGTAAACTAACACAACCTAATGTAACTATAGGGAATGCCTCTGAGTTGAATCAAGAGTAGAGTGTGTACAGTCGTGGCCAAAAGTTTAGAGAATGACACAAATATTAAATCACATTTTATGTGTCACATACACATGGTTAGCAGATGTTAATGTGCATGTAGCGAAATGCTTGTGCTTCTAGTTCCGACAATGCAGTAATAACCAACGAGTAATTTAACCTAACAATTTCACAACAACTACCTTATACACACAAGTGTAAATGGATGAAGAATATGTACATAAAAAATATGAATGAGGGATGGTACAGAACGGCATAGGTAAGATGCAGTAGATGGTATAGAGTACAGTATATACATATGAGATGAGTAATGTAGGGTATGTAAACATTATATTTAGTGGCATTGCTTAAAGTGGCTAGTGATACATTTTTACATACATTTTTTAATTTTTAAAGTGGCTGGAGTTGAGTCAGTATGTTGGCAGCAAACACTCAATGTTAGTGGTGGCTGTTTAACAGTCTTGAGATAGAAGTTGTTTTTCAGTCTTTCGGTCCCTGCTTTGATGCACCTGCACTGACCTCGCCGTCTGGATGATAACAGGGTGAACAGGCAGTGGCTCGGGGGGTTGTTGTCCTTGATGATCTTTATGACCTTCTGTGACATCGGGTGATGTGGGTGTCCTGGAGGGCAGGTTGTTTGCCCCCGGTGATGCGTTGTGCAGACCTCACTACCCTCTGGAGAGCCTTACGGTTGTGGGCAGAGCAGTTGCCGTACCAGGCGGTGATACAGCCCGACAGGATGCTCACGATTGTGCATCTGTAAAAGTTTGTGAGTGCTTTTGGTGACAAGCCAAATCTCTTCAGTCTCCTGAGGTTGAAGAGGCGCTGCTGCGCCTTCCTCACCACGCTATCTGTGTGGGTGGACTAATTCAGTTTGTCCGTGATGTGTACGCCGAGGAACTTAAAACTTAATACCCTCTCCGCTACTGTCCCGTCGATGTGGATTGGGGCGGTGCTCCCTCTGTTGTTTCCTGAAGTCCACGATCAACTCCTTTGTTTTGTTGACGTTGAGTGTGAGGTTATTTTCCTGACACCACACTCCGAGGGCCCTTACCTCCTCCCTGTAGGCCGTCTCGTCGTTGTTGGTAATCAAGCTTACCACTGTAGTGTCGTCTGCAAACTTGATGATTGAGTTGGAGGCGTGCATGGCCACGCAGTCGTGGGTGAACAGGGCATACAGGAGAGGGCTCAGAATGCACCCTTGTGGGGCCCCAATGTTGAGGATCAGCGGGGTGTAGATGTTGTTACCTACCCTCACCACGTGGGGGCGGCCCGTCAGGAAGTCCAGTACTCAGTTGCACAGGGTGGTGTCAAGACCCATTGATTGCGAGTTTGGAGGGTACATGGTGTTAAATGCTGAGCTGCAGTCGATGAACAGCATTCTCACATAGGTATTCCTCTTGTCCAGATAGGTTAGGGCAGTGCGCAGCGTGCTTGCGATTGCGTCGTCGGTAAGCAAATTGGAGTGGGTCTAGGGTCTCAGGTAGGATGGAGGTGATATGGTCCTTGACTAGTCTCTCAAAGCACTTCATGATGACGGAAGTGCTAGGGGGCGGTAGTCGTTTAGCTCAGTTACCTTAGCTTTATTGGGAACAAGAACAATGGTGGCCCTCTTGAAGCATGTGGGACTGGGACAGCAGACTGGGATAAGGATGGATTGATTATGTCCGTAAATATGAATATTCACAAAGTCTGCTTTGTATGATGGCAATTTGCATATACTCCCGAATGTTATGACGAGTGATCATATGAATTGCAATGAATTGCAAAGTCCCTCTTTGCCATGCAAATGAACTGAATCCCCCCAAAACATTTCCACTGCATTTCAGCCATGTCACAAAAGGACCAGCTGATATCATGTCAGTGATTCTCTCGTTAACACAGGTGTGAGTGTTGACGAGGACAAGGTTTGATCACTCTGTCATGCTGATTGAGATCGAATAACAGACTGGAGGCTTCAAAACGAGGGTTGTGCTTGGAATCATTGTTCTTCCTCTGTCAACCATGGTTACCTGCAAGGAAACATGTGCCATCATCATTGCTTTGCACAAAAAGGGCTTCACAGGCAAGGATATTGCTGCCAGTAAGATTGCACCTAAATCAACCATTTATCGGATCATCAAGAACTTCAAGAGAGCGGTTCAATTGTTGTGAAGAAGACTTCAGGGTGCCCAAGAAAGTCCAGCAAGCGCCAGGTCCGTCTCCTAAAGTTGATTCAGCTGTGGGATCGGGGCACCACTTACTCAGGAATGGTAGCAGGCAGGTTGGAGTTCATCTGCATGCACAGTGAGGCAGGTGAGACTTTTGGAGGATGGCCTGGTGTCAAGAAGGGCAGCAAAGAAGCCACTTCTCTCCAGAAAAAACACCAGGGACAGACTGATATTCTGCAAAGGGTACAGGGATTGGACTGCTGAGGACTGGGGTAAAGTCATTTTCTCTGATGAATCTCCTTTTCCGATTAGTTGGGGCATTCGGAAAAAAGCTTGTCTGGAGAAGACAAGGTGAGCCCTACCATCAGTCCTGTGTCATGCCAAAAGTAAAGCATCCTGAGACCATTCATGTGTGGGGTTGCTTCTCAGCCAAGGGAGTGGGCTCACTCACAATTTTACCTAAGAACACAGCCATGAAAAAAGACTGGTACCAACACATCCTCCGAGAGCAACTTCTCCCAACCATCCAGGAACAGTTTGGTGACGAACAATGCCTTTTCCAGCATGATGGAGTACCTTGCCATAAGTCAAAAGTGATAACTAAGTGGCTCAGGGAACAGCACATCAATATTTTGGGTCCATGGCCAGGAAACTCCCCAGACCTTAATCCCATTGAGAACTTGTGGTCAATCCTGTCCCCAGTCCACCTGGCCGTGCTGCTGCTCCTGTTTCAACTGTTCTGCCTTGTTATTATTGGACCATGCTGGTCATTTATGAACATTTGAACATCTTGGCCATGTTCTGTTATAATCTCCACCCTGCACAGCCAGAAGAGGACTGGCCACCCCACATAGCCTAGTTCCTCTCTAGGTTTCTTCCTAGGTTTGGCCTTTCTAGGGAGTTTTTCCGAGACACCGTGCTTCAACACCTGCATTGCTTGCTGTTTGGGGTTTTAGGCTAGGTTTCTGTATAGCACTTTGAGATATCAGCTGATGTACGAAGGGCTATGTAAATAAATTTGATTTTGATTTGATTATTTGAATCATCAAGAAGCGGGTGTACAAACAAAAACCTACAAATTCATACAAACTCCAAGCATTGATTATGCAAGAATGGGCTGCCATCAGTCAGGATGTGGCTAATAATTGACAGCATGCCGGGGCGATTGCAGAGGTCTTGAAAAAGAAGGGTCAACACTGCAAATATTGACTCTTTGTACCCTTTGACACTTATGAAATGCTTGTTATTATACTTCAGTATTCCATAGTAACATCTGACAAAAATATCTAAAGACACTGAAGCAGCAAACTTTGTGGAAATTAATATTTGAGTCATTCTCAAAACTTTTGGCCACAAAACTTTTTTCAACTGTATATACAGTTGAAGTTGGAAGTTTACATACACTTAGGTTGGAGTCATTAAAACTAATTTTTCATCCACTCCACACATTTCTTGTTAACAAACTATAGTTTTGGCAAGTCGGTTCGGACATCTACTTTGTGCATGATACAAGTAATTTTTCCAACAACTGTTTACAGACATATTTTTTTCACTTATAATTCACTGTGTCACAATTCCAGCTGGTCAGAAAGTCTGGTCCATCCGTGTGAACAATTTCCAAATAACTGAAGGTACCACGTTAATATGTACAAATAACAGTATGCAAGTATAAACACCATGGGACCACGCAGCCGTCATACCGCTCAGGAAGGAGACACGTTCTGTCCCCTGGAGATGAACGTACTTTGGTGCGAAAAGTGCAAATCAATCCCATAACAGCAGCAAAGGACCATGTGAATATGCTGTTGTTGTTTTCCCCAGTGTATTTATCCCAGTGTTTCCTGTCTCTCTGTGCCAGTTCGTCTGGAATGTTTCCATGTCAAGCAGCGTTTTCCCGTTCTTCTGCTTTTTGCATTCTCCTTTTTCTAGTCCTCCTGGTTTTGACCCTTGCCTGTTTCTGGACTTTTTACCCACCTTCCTGACCATTCTGCCTGCGTTGACCATGAGCCTGTCTGCCACTCTGTACCTCCTGGACTCTGATCTGGTTTTGACCTTTTGCCTGTCCATGACCATTCTCTTGCCTACCCCTTTGGATTAATAAACATTGTAAGACTCCAAACATCTGCCTCCTGTGTCTGCATTTGGGTCTCTTGTGCCTTGATAGTATCTATATGCACAGTAAAATGAGTCCTATATCGACATAACCTGAAAGGCCGCTCAGCAAGGAAGAAGAAGCCACTGCTCCACTGCTCCAAAAAAAGGCTACGGTATTCAACTGCACATGGGGAAGATCGTACTTTTTGGAGAAATGTCCTCAAATGCCTCAAGTTGCTGCTATTAAACTTTTCTTTCCTTGTCAATAGTGCTTTTTGTCTGTGCTTTTAGCTGGGGCATTTTGTCGAGTGCACTGTGACAATGGCATTGTGAGAAACGTTCAGCTCCATCTCCTCTCCGCCACCCCTTTCCTTAGTCACTCTTTGTCAGCCTGTATACATTGACTAATTTTCAGAGAGGACTGGCTGAGATCACGGCATTGGGGCTCTGTACTGAAAATACCCTGGTGTCTGGTGACGTCCCTCCAGTAACAACCGATTGTTGTTTCACAGAGTCTGTCTGGCCTTGACAAGGCTGTGTTCACCACTCCTGCGCTGTGAGCGGGCTCAGGTTTGAGCACAGTCTCACATACAGTGCCGTGAAAAAGTATTTGCCCCCTTTCTCATTTTCTCTATTTTTTCATATTTTGGACACTGAATATTATCAAATCAAATGTTATTTGTCACATGCGCAGAATACAACAGGTGGAGTGAAATAAGAGTCAAGAAAGAAATGTAAATAAATCAATAAAGTAAATAAATAACACTAACGAAGCTATATACAGGGGTTACCAGTACCGAGTCAATGTGTGGGGGTACAGGTTAGTCAAGTTAATTGAGGTAATATATACATGTAGGTAGGGGTAAAGTGACTATGCATAGATAATAAACAGCGAGTAGCAGCAGAGTAAAAAATAAAAATGCAAATAGTCTGGGTCACCATTTGATTAGCTGTTAAGCAGTCTTGTGGCTTGGTTAAGAAGTCTTTTGGACCTAGACTTGGCGCTCCTGTACCGCTTCTCGTGCGGTAGCAGAGAGAACAGTCTATGACTAGGGTAGCTGAAGTCTTTAGCAATTTTTCGGGTCTTCCTCTGACACTGCCTGGTATAGAGGTCCTGGATGGCAAGAAGCTTTGCCCCAATAATGTACTGGGACATATGCACTACCCCCTGTAGCACCTTGTGGTCGGAGGCCGAGCAGTTGCCATACCAAGCGGGGATGCAACCAGTTAGGATGCTCTCGATGATGCAGCTATATAACATTTTAAGGATCTGAGGACCCATTCCAAATATTTTCAGTCTCCTGAGGGTAATAGGCATTGTCATATCCTCCTCACGACTGTCTTGGTGTGTTTGGACCATGATAATATGTTGGTGATGTGGACACCAAGGAACTTGAAGCTTTCAACCTGCTCCACTCCAGCCCCATTGATGAGAATGGGGGCATGCTCGGCCCTCATTTTCCTGTAGTCCACGATCATCTCCTTTGTCTTGATCACACTGCCAGGTCTCTGACCTCCTCCCTATAGGCTGTCTCACCGTTGTCGGTGATCAGGCCTACTACCACCGTTGTGTTGTCAGCAAACTTAATGATGGTGTTGGAGTCGTGCTTAGTCATGCAGTCATGGGTGAACAGGGAGTACAGGAGGGGACTTAGCACATGCCCCTGAGGGGTCCCCGTGTTGAGAATCCTCGTGGCAGATGTGTTGTTGCCTACCCTTACCACCTGGGGCGGCCCATCAGGAAGTCCAGGATCCAGTTGCAGAGTGAGGTGTTTAGTCCGAGGTTCCTTCGCTTAGTTATGAGCTTGGAGGGCACTATGGTGTTAAATGCTGAGCTATAGTCAATGAACAGCATTCTCAGATAGGTGTTCATTTTGTCCAGGTGGGAAAGGGCAGTGTGAATCTGTTGGGGCGGTAATGCAAACTGGAGTTGGTCTAGGGTTTCAGGTATGATGGTGTTGTGAGCCATGACCCCACCTTTCAAAGCAATTCATGGCTACAGACATGAGTAGTACGGGTCGGTACTCATTTATGCAGATTATCTTGGTGTTCCTGGGCACAAGAACTATGGTGTTCTGCTTGAAACATGGCGGTATTAAAGACTCGGCCAGGGACAGGTTGAAGACACATTTGGTTAGCGCATGCTCGGTGTGCACGTTATGGTAATCCGTCTGGCCCTGCAGCCTTGTCAATGCTGACCTATTTAAAGGTCCTACTCACATCGGCTAGGGTGAGCATGATCACACAGTCATCTGGAACAGCTGGTGCTCTCATGCATGCTTCAGTATTGGTTGCCTCGAAGCGCGCATAGACACAATTTATCTCATCTGGGAGGCTTGTGCCACTGGGCAGGTCGCGGCTAGGCTTCCCTTTGTAGTCCGTAAGAGTTTGCAAGCCCTGCCACACCCGACGAGTGTCAGAGCCGATGTAGTAGGAAATCAGATTTTCAACCAAAATATAATATTAGATAAAGGGTACCTGAGTGAACAAATATACAACATTTTGATACTTATTTCATTTATTTAATAAACAAAGTTATGCAACACCCAATGTCACTGTGTAGAAAAAGTAATTGTACCCTTACACTCAGTAACTGGTTGTGCCACCTTTATCAGCAATGACTGCAACCAAATGCTTCCTGTAGCCATTGTTGATCAGTATTGCTCGTTTCAGGTCTTGTCACAACATCTCAATAGGGTTTAGATATGGACCTCGACTCGGCCATTCCAAAACTAGAAACAACTAGAAAGTATTTGGTTGCAGTCATTGAAGCTAAAGATGGCACAACCAGTTATTGAGTGTAAGGGGGCAATAACTTTTTCACATGAGGATTGGGTGTTGAATAACTTTGATGCATTATTTATTTATTAAATAAGTGAAAGTATCAGATGTTTGTGTTTATTTGTTCACTCATGTTCCCTTTATCTAATATTAGGTTTTGGTTGAAGATCCGATAACATTCAGTGTGAAAAATATGTAAAACTAAAGAAAATCAGAAAAGGGTCAAATACTTTTTCACCACACAGTAGCAACACACTGTCATCCAACTGAAACCAAAATAGGCCGTCCACGGGGATAATGTCACTGTTTATAATCTCCCCTAAAGAAAGAAAAGCCCCATGCCCTGCCACGTGCATGTAACTAGCAATAACAAGCAGTGACACTCACTCAGACCCAGCGTGAAACTAGATTATAGCAGCTTTTAATCTGCTCGATTGCTGGGGAGAGAATGTCACAATCCAGCACACCAATGCAAATTTGGCATGTAATTAAAGCACAGGTAGGGCAATGCTGTGAGGAACATGTTCAGTTAAACAAAGTTCAACAGCAAGCGTTGTTCGAACTTCTTTGCTGTCACACTATATATAGAGATTTTGCAAATTTGGTATGAAATTAAAGAGCAGGTGATGATGTGGGAAACATGTTCAGTTAAACAGAGTCTTATAGTTGAAGATGTTTTCTGTCACACACAGTGTTTTACAACACCAGCTTTTTTCTTTTAGCAGTAAAGACTTTTACTAGTAAGATTTTCCAAGGTTGGTTAGTCAAGGTGATGGGTTGAACAAACAGTTCAAAGAAAACACACATCTGTAAAAATTCTGCACAATGTACAGAAGTTACCAATTAATTTTGGTTCAATTTAACAAACAACAGCTCAAACAACAACTGGGTTGTTGAATAAAATAAGCACTTTGGGAGTTATTGTGTGCTGAGTAGTGTGTGTCTGTGTTTGCTACTGTGCGTGGGTGGGTGCGTGCGTGTCTCAGCCTTCAGATCATTATTAGTCAAGGAGAATGTGTCCACGGAGTTGGAGGAAATGCACGCTGAGAATCTTGTCCAGAACACCCTATGCTGAGCTCCTGCTGAACTCCACCGTGCGCTGACAGGTCATCACCGTCGTCGTCACCATGGCCTGCTACCAGCTGTGTGACATGAATGCCATAAGTGCCAGCTCTCTCTTCTCTGAGACAGACACACACACACACAGACAGACAGACAGACAGACAGACAGACAGACAGACAGACAGACAGACAGACAGACAGACAGACAGACAGACAGACAGACAGACAGACAGACAGACAGACAGACAGACAGACAGACAGACAGACAGACAGACAGACAGACAGACAGACAGACAGACAGACAGACAGACAGACAGACAGACAGACAGACAGACAGACAGACAGACAGACAGACAGACAGACAGACAGACAGACAGACAGACAGACAGACAGACAGACAGACAGACAGGACAGACAGACAG
The DNA here is from genome assembly GCF_021184085.1 of Oncorhynchus gorbuscha. NCBI lineage: Eukaryota > Metazoa > Chordata > Actinopteri > Salmoniformes > Salmonidae > Oncorhynchus > Oncorhynchus gorbuscha. The sequence goes on along the minus strand of NC_060175.1, from coordinate 20,495,313 downwards.
GACAGACAGTGGGATACCGGTTAGTCAAGGTAATTGAGGTATTACGTACATGTAGGTAGTGTTAAAGTGACTATGCATAGATAATAAACAGAGAGTAGCAGCAGCGTGGAAATAGGGGTCTGGGTAGCCCTATGATTAGTTGTTCAGGAGTCTTATGGCTTAGTGGAAGAAGCTGTTAAGAAGCCTTTTGGACCAAGACTTGGCGCTCCGGTACCGCGTGCCGTATAGTAGCAGAGAGAACAGTCTATGACTAGGGTGGCTGGAGTCTTTGACCATTTTTAGGGCCTCCCTCTGACACAGTCTGGTATAGAGGTCCTGGATGGCAGGAAGCTTGGCTCCAGTGATCTACTGGGCCGTACGCACTACCCTCAGTAGTGCCTTGCGGTCGGAGGCCAAGAAGTTTCCAGGCAGTGACGATGCTCTCGATGGTGCAGCTGTAGAACCTTTTGAGGATCTGAGGACCCATGCCGAATCTTTTCAGTCTCCCGAGGGGGAATATATGTTTTGTCGTGCCCTCTTCACGACTGTCTTAGTGTGTTTGGACAATGATAGTTTGTTAGTGATGTGGACACCAAGGAACTTGATGCTCTCAATCTGCTCCACTACAGCCCCATCAATGAGAATGGGAGCGTGCTCGGTCCTCCTTTTCCTGTAGTCCACAATCATCTCCTTTTTCTTGATCATGTTGAGGGAGAGGTTGTCGTCCTGGTACCACACTTCCAGGTCTCTGACCTCCTCCCTATAGTGATCAGACCTACCACTGTTGTGTCATCGACAAATGTGATGATGGTGTTGGAGTCGTGCCTGGCCATGCAGACATGAGTGAACAGGAAGTACGGAAGGGGACTGAGCACGCACCCTTGAGGGGCCCCCGTGTTGAGGATCAGCATGGCGGATGTGTTGTTACCTTCCCTTACCACCTGGGGGCAGCCTGTCAGGAAGTCCAGGATCCAGTTGCAGAGGGAGGTGTTTAGTCCCAGGGTCCTTTGGCTTAGTGATTAGCTTTGAGGGCACTATTATGTTGAACGGTGAGCTGTAGTCAATGAATAGCATTCTCACATAGGTGTTCCTTTTGTCCAGGGGGGAAAGGGCAGTGTGGAGTGCAATGGAGATTGGCATTATCTGTGGATCTGTTTTGGCGGTATGCAAATTGGGGTGGGTCTAGGGTTTCTGAGATAATGGTGTTGATGTGAGCCATGACCATTCTTTCAAAGCACTTCATGGCTACAGACGTGAGTGCTATGGGTTGGTAGTCATTTAGGCAGGTTACCTTAGTGTTCTTGGTCACAGGGACTATGGTGGTCTGACTAAAACTGGTTGGTATTTCAGACTCAGACCTCCTCCCTATATGCTGTCTCATTGTTGTCAGTGTTCATTAGCAAACTTAATGATGGCGTTGGACTCGCAGATGCTTGGCCACGCAGATATGGGTGAACAGGTAGTACAGGAGGGAACTAAGCATGCAACCCTGAGGAGCCCCTGTGTTGCGAATCAGCGTGGCAGATGTGTTGTTGCCTACCATTAATACGTTGCATGGACTCACCAGTGTGTGCGATAATAGTGTTTAACATGATTTTTGATTGACTACCTCATCTCTGTACCCCACACATAATTATCTGTAAGGTCCCCCAGTAGAGCAGTGAATTTCAAACATGGATTCAACTGCAAAGACCAAGAAGGGTTTCCAATGACTCACAAAGAAGGGCACCTATTGGTAGATGTAAAAACTAAAAAATAGACATTGAATATTCATTTGAGTATGGTTAAGTTATTAATTACACTTTAGATGGTGTGTCAATACACCTAGTCACTACAAAGATATAGGCATACTTCCTAATTCAGTTGCCGGAGAGGAAGGAAACAGCTCAGGGATATCACTATCAGGCCAATGGTGACTGTGACGTAGAAGTCCGTCACTGGCCGCGGGCAGCATTTGGTTCTTTAACGCACACACATATTCATCACTCCTCCCTGCGCCATTATAAGATAAGTTAACAATGTGGGTCGACACACAAATTAACTTCTGTCTTGGTGCATGCATTTCACACTTGTCAATGTTCATATTTGAGAGATACAATAATTATTATACTTATCAATGGTGTGGATGAGCGCATTGTTTGTTTGTTCTGTTCCTCTCATCCCATCTCTGTAGCTTCCAGGTATGCTGGAAAAGGACCAGAGCTAAGGGAATTGGGTTGGCTTTAAAGTGCCTGTCCCAAATGGCTCATTAATGCATATGGGCATATTGAAAGATATTGTCAGTAGTGATGTAATGTTGTAAATGTTATGTTGTGATATTGTTTAAAACCGTGTTGCAATGTATATCCTTTAGTATGTTTAGTTCATGGAAAATGTAGGTTTGTATTGTTAATTGATTAATTAATTAGGGTTAATTGTTCTAAGGAGAGGGGCTAGCCCTACAAAAGGAGCCTCTCTTTCAGTCATGGAGGGGCATTTTTGGATTGAACTGTGGATGGGGCAGCATTGTTTTTAAGCTGTCCCATAAGGTAGATGTTGATGGCAGTACTGTTGTTTTTTGTTCCGGAATCACTTGTAAATAAACACCTTTGCACAGAAGAACTTTTGCGGCTCCGCCATCTTTTTATTTTGATAGAGGTTAGGTTATCGAGTTTAGCCTTCTGGCCTACTCTACGTGACATATGGTGGCAGTGGTGGGATGGCGTACCGCAAATCAGTGAATTCCAACAAGAGAGGTAAAGGAATGCGTACAGGATTGCGTTCTCAGCAACAGCATCAACTGTCAGAAAAGGTACCTGAAGTTGAACCGGGGTGGAATACCATGGAATCGTCTGGTGAAGAAGAGGTCAAGTATGAGAAACTAGGAGCCCGACCGCGGGGCCAAAGACAATCAGAACTGGGTGAGCTGCTGACTGAAGGAGCAGTTGGGGGACCAGAACCACACCCAACCATGGCAACCCTTTTTCAGCAACTTTTCACCTGCCTTGAGAGGAGGGACGAAGACCTCAAGCAGGAGTTATGTGGCCTACGCCAATCTATCCTCACAGCTCCCCACCAGGGGGAACTCGTCAGTGAGAGCCCAAGATTGGGTCTTCCAACACCAGGACGACAAAGGCTCGATGCAGCAGGGACTTCAACTCCACAGCAGGCACCCCAAGCAGTAATGAGGCCAGCACCAGGAGACCAGTCCAGCAGTGTTAACGTCCATCTTCCAGCATTCCTGAGGAAGGAGCCAAAGATGCCCTCATACCAGCAGGGGGAGGACATTGAAAACTACCTGCTGAGGTTTGAGCGCATGGCTAAGACGTGGCAGTGGCCAGAGGGAGAGTGGGCCTGCAGGCTTGTCCCATTGCTCATGGGCAAGGCCTTAGAGGCTTACACAGCAATGGATGAGGGGCTGTCCAATGTCTACAAGGGCTTGAAGGAAGCGCTGCTGGTGAAGTTTGACATCTCACCGGAAACCTACCGTCAAAGCTTCAGGGCTGCATCAACGCCATCGGGTGAGTCGCCGACAGAGACGTACCACCGCCTCAAGGGTCTCTACCGACGATGGGTTCGACCGGGGGAGAATACACAGGACGAAATCGGGGAGGTCATCATCCTCGAGCAACTTCTACAAGCTCTACCACACGACATTCGAACCTGGGTCCGAGAGCACGAGCCCAAGGACGGGCTTATGGCGGCCAAGCTTGCACTGCAGTATCTTAATGCACGTAAAGGGGGCCCACCACAACCTGCAGCACCCGCTCCAAGGAGTCTCAGAGACACAAGGGACATCAGAAACACCAGAGATGGTGGAGGTAACTCTGGGGGTTATGTGTCTGGGAGGGAGGTAAGGGATCATGCAGTTCGCTCTGATGGGAGGGGTCTGACCTGTTTACTGCCGGCAGCAGGGGCACAAAGCTTCAATGTGTCCGCTACGTAAATCCAAGCTCTCAGGTTACTGTTATGTACCCAGAGAGGGGGATGGTGTTCAGAATAGACAGACTCGGGAAGGGTCATGCTTGGTACCTGTAAAAGTGAATGGTAAAAGTCTTACTGCAATGATTGACACCGGCAGTTCCCTGTCATTGATCAGAAAAGGTAATGTACCTGTTAATGACATTGATTATGGTCATCAGACACTGATCCAATGTGTCCATGGTGACCAGTCACAGCAGCCCACAGCTGAGCTCACAGTTGAGATTCAGGGTCAGAAATACCTCCTCAAAGTTGGGGTAATGGAGGAGCTACCTTTTGAGATGATTTTGGGGAGGGATGTGCCTGTACTCTCTGATCTGTTGGGAAGTGTGGGGGGTCAGCTATATGAGCAGTCAGTTTGCCAGTCTGATGTTCAGATGGCATGTTCAGTAGTCACTCGTGCCCAGGCCAAAGCTGGTTTACAACCTCTGCCTGACTTGTGTGATAGTCTGTGTGAGGGGGGAACCAAAGGGCCCAGAAAGTCACGCCGCCAGCGGCGTCTTGAGAAGTATGTGGGAACCCTTGTACCTGTTGCTGATGTGTCTGGGTTAGAGGTGCAATGGGATATTCCACAAAATTTTGCTACACTGCAGAAGTCTGACGCAACCTTGAAATGTCTGTTTGACAAGGCCTTAGCTGGGGACGGTCAATCTTCATGTGGGGGGATTTACACAGTAGACAACCACATACTCTACCTTGGGTCAGAGGCAGATAGCAGGAAGTTGGTGGTGCCATCTACTTGTAGACCACTTGTTCTCAACCTTTCACATACAGTTCCATGGGCAGGCCATCTAGGGCAACATAAGACCTATCTTAGGCTAGGCTCCCGTTTCTTTTGGCCCTCCATGTATACTGATGTACAAAAATACTGCAAATCATGCCCCACGTGCCAGAAAACCAGTGCTGTTCGTAGGTCTGAACGGGCTCCTCTATGTTCACTGCCAGTTATCTCTACCCCATTCAAGAGAATTGCAATGGACATTGTTGGACCCTTGGAGAAGTGTAGTGCAGGTTACAAGTATATATTGGTGATCTGTGACTATGCCACCCGGTTCCCAGAAGCCTTCCCACTCCGTTCCATAACCACTCCAAAAATAATCAGTGCTGTTGTTCAGCTCTTCTCTCGTGTAGGAATCCCAGATGAAATCCTGACGGACCAAGGGACAAACTTCACCTCGCGACTGATGGTTCAACTCCACCGACAGCTGGCATTAAAGGCTTGAGGACTACTCCCTACCATCCCCAAACGGATGGGCTCGTAGAGAGATTCAATCAAACGCTCAAGAACATGCTGAGGAAGTTTGTGGCTGACACTGGTAAAGACTGGGATAAGTGGTTACCCTTTCTGCGTTTTGCTTACAGGGAGGTGCCTCAGGCATCGACAGGTTTCTCGCCATTCGAACTCCTCTATGGATGGCCAGTGCAAGGACCACTGGACCTGCTGAAGAAGTGCTGGGAAGGTTCCCCAGTAGCTACCTCAGGACAGGGGATTGTCCAGTGTGTCCTCCAGATGCGAGACAGGTTGGAACAGTACCGAGAGGAAGCTAGAGCAAACCTTCAGCAAGCCCAGAAGGCCCAGAAGAGAGGCTATGACCAGCACGTTCGCCACAGAGAGTTTGAGCCAGGACAGAAAGTCCTACTCCTCCTTCCCTCGTCTACCAGCAAACTCCTTGCGCAATGGCAAGGACCGTACCTAATCGGGAGGAAGATGGGCCCAGTGACCTACGAGGTGCTGCACCCGGACAAGGGTAAGAAGAAGCAAACCTACCATGTGAACCTTCTCAAGGCCTGGGAGGAGAGAGAGGAACTCTCCAAAGGAAAGTCCTTTTTGGTCCGCAGAGTAGAAGAGGATGAGTCGGATGGGGTCACAGAGGCATGGAAAGAACGAGCAGAAGTCATACTGGCTCACCTGGAAGAAGACAAGCAAGATGAGCTGAAGCAGCTGTTTGGCAAGTATCCGGCCCTCTTCAGTCAGAGACCAGGAAGAACCAAAGTCCTAGAACACGCCAGCATCCTTACCGTGTGCCTGAGAGGCTGGTGGTAGCCCTCAAGGAAGAGGTCCACACCATGATAGAGATGGATGTTGTCGAGCCATCTTCAAGTGAATGGAGCAGCCCTATTGTCATTGTCCCAAAGAAGGATGGCTCTTTGCGCGTCTGCATGGACTTCCGTAAGGTGAATGCCATCTCCCAGTTTGATGCCTATCCCATGCCCCACATTGACGACTTACTGTAGAGAATAGGTAGAGCTCATTACATCACCACATTGGATCTCTGCAAAGGGTACTGGCAGGTGCCCCTGGATGAACAATCCAAGGCCTACACTGCATTCCGGACGCCAATGGGCCAGTTCCAGTTCAAGGTCATGCCGTTTGGCCTTCATGGGGCCCCTGCGACTTTCCAGAGGCTGATGGACAAGGTCCTCCAGGACTGTGACGATTACTGTGCTGCTTACTTGGACGACGTGGTGATCTACAGCCACTCCTGGGAGGAGCACATACAGCATCTTAGCAGAATCCTGGGGAAGATCCATGAAGCAGGCCTCACGCTTAACCTCCTGAAGTGTGAGTGGGCGAAACAGGAGACAAAGTACCTGGGTTACCAGCTGGGTAAGGGTGAAGTTCGGCCTCAGGTGGAGAAAGTGGAGTCCATCAGGAATAGCCCTCAACCCAGAAACAAGACACAGGTGAAGTCCTTCCTAGGTCTGGCAGGGTGGTACCGGAGATTCATTCCACAGTTTTCGACCATCGCTGTCCCTCTGACCAACCTCACTTCGAAGGGGGCCAGCAACCCTGTGAAGTGGACTGAGAAGTGTGAGGAAGCCTTCATGACACTGAAAAACCGACTGTGCTCATTCCCTGTTTTCCAGACCCCTGATTTTCAGAAGAGATTTCTCGTGCAGGTGGACGCATCGGCTGTAGGAATTGGAGCTGTACTGGCCCAAGGGGAGCCAAGAGAAGAGCTTCCTGTGCTGTACCTGAGTCGGAAGCTGTTGCCCAGGGAAACCAGGTATTCTACAATCGAAAAGGAGTGCCTGGCTATAAAGTGGGCCCTGGATAGCCTCCGTTACTACCTTCTTGGGAGGGAATTTGACCTGCACACGGACCACAGAGCACTGACCTGGATCCAGACCATGAAGGACCGGAATTGTCGTGTGACCAGGTGGTATCTGGAGCTCCAGCCCTTCAGGTTCTGTGTCGGTCACAAGGCAGGAAAAGAGAACGTTACTGCGGACTACCTATCAAGGCTCCCGAACATGGTCGCTTCAGGAGAGGAGGAAGGTAATGTGACGTAGAAGTCAGTCACTGGCCGCGGGCAGCATTTGGTTCTTTAATGCACACACATATTCATCACTCCTCCCTGCGCCATTATAAGATAAGTTAACAATGTGGGTCGACACACAAATTAACTTCTGTCTTGGTGCATGCATTTCACACTTGTCAATGTTCATATTTGAGAGATACAGTAATTATTATACTTATCAATGTTGTGGATGAGCGCATTGTTTGTTTGTTCTGTTCCTCTCATCCCATCTCTGTAGCTTCCGGGTATGCTGGAAAAGGACCCGAGCTAAGGGAATTGGGTTGGCTTTATAGTGCCTGTCCCAAATGGCTCATTAATGCATATGGGCATATTGAAAGATATTGTCAGTAGTGATGTAATGTTGTAAATGTTATGTTGTGATATTGTTTAAAACCGTGTTGCAATGTATATCCTTTAGTATGTTTAGTTCATGGAAAATGTAGGTTTGTATTGTTAATTGATTAATTAATTAGGGTTAATTGTTCTAAGGAGAGGGGCTAGCCCTACAAAAGGAGCCTCTCTTTCAGTCATGGAGGGGCATTTTTGGATTGAACTGTGGATGGGGCAGCATAGTTTTTAAGCTGTCCCATAAGGTAGATGTTGATGGCAGTACTGTTGTTTTTTGTTCCGGAATCACTTGTAAATAAACACCTTTGCACAGAAGAACTTTTGCGGCTCCGCCATCTTTTTATTTTGATAGAGGTTAGGTTATCGAGTTTAGCCTTCTGGCCTACTCTGCGTGACAGTGACTTTTAAACAGTTACAGAGTTTAATGTCTGTGATAGGAGAAAACTGAGGATGGATGAACGACATTGTAGTTTCTCCACAATACTAACCTAATTAACAGAGTGAAAAGAATAAAGCCTTTACTTATTACAAATATTCAAAGAACTGAAGTAATACTGCAAACAATGTGGCAAAGCAATTAACTTTTTGTCCTGAAGACAAACTTATGTTTGGCGCAAATCCAATACAACACATTACTGAGTATCCCTATCCATATTTTTAAGCATAGTGGTGGCTGCATCATGTTATGAGTATGCTTGTACTTGATATGGACTGGTGAGTTTTTCAGGATAAAAAAAGAGATGGAATGGAGCTAAGCACAGGCAAAATCCTAGAGGAAAACCTGTTTCATTCTGCTTTCCACTAGACACTGGGAGATGAATTCACCTTTCAGCAGGACTATTGCTTACCAAGTAGAAAGTGAATGTTCCTGAGTGGCCGAGTTACAATTTTGATTTAAATCGACATAAAAATATATTGTTTTGTAAGTATTGACTCAGGGGTGTGACTGCTTATGTAAATGTTATGTATCTGTATTCAATGTCACGACTTCCACCGAAGGTGGCTCCTGTTCGGGCGGTACTCGGCGGTCGTCGTCGCCGGCCTACTAGCTGCCACCGATCCATTTTTTTCCTTTTTGTTTGTGTCTGTTTGTATTGTTTACACCTGTGTCTTATTAGTTGATTTCAGTGGGTATATTTACCTCCGCTGCCTGCTAGTCTTTGTGGGGATTGTTCTCTGTGGTTATGTAATTAGGGGTGCGTGTCTGCATCACATGGTTTCTTTTCTCACGGTAGTTGTGCCGTTTGGTATTGAGTTTAGGAGTAGCTGTTTCTCCTCCATGTGTAGTGCTTTATTCCCTGTGTATGTGGCGACCTCGTTTGGGCGTGTTTCAGTCCCATGTTGTAGTTGAGTTGGGACTGCTCAATAAACTATTTTGCCACTGGGATTTCCTTGCTCTCCTGCTCCTGATTCCTGCACCTCCCTCCGTTAGGAGGCACGTAACATTGCATTTTCAAGAAATATATTTTCAGAATTTTCATTCTGCCCCTGAACAAGGCAGTTAGCCCACTGTTCCTAGGCCGTCATTGAAAATAAGAATTTGTTCTTAACTGACTGGCCTAGTTAAATAAAGGTATAATAACATTTTTTTTTAAATCAAAAAACATTTGGTCATTATAGGGAATTGTGTGAAGGTGGGTAAAAATATATATTTAATCCATTTTGAATTCAGGCTGTAACACAACAAAATGTGGAATAAGTCAAGAGGTAGGAATACTTTCTGAAGGTAGTGCGTATTCCATGTGTTCTGCACATTCATTTACCACTCCTCGGGAAACGTCTTATCTCCCAAAAATGTACTTTTCAGGAATTGAAATACATTTTTATTCATATCTATTGCCATACAGTAATGGATCCTTTTCCCAAGGAACTTCCAGCATTATGAATGTGCTACCAGTGGCTTTGCTGGGTGATAGAAATACGACAGAGAATAAATTATATGCTAATGATAGTGTATGAGGGCTCACAATGAAAAGGCTAGATTAGGATCAATCCAAGGACACAGTTGACCAAGAACCAAAAGGACCTTAGTGCTTCATTAAATCACTAATCGACCTTTACACTGTAATTGGCATTAAATTGGCCTTTCTTTCCGGCCCGTTAAACAGACAGGAGATTGGGCTTGCCATTTAAAGGACAGGGATGTATCCTTAGAGATACAATATTTAAGTGTTCTATTTAATTCTGTGGATGTATACTGTGACTCTGGACCTTGTTTAAACAGCAGCAGCTAGTGTCAAAAGTAATTTTATTCACTTTAAAATATAAATATGCCATTGCCACCAGTCACTTTTGTCGGAATGTGGTGAACATAGCTGGAAATAACTGTTCTTCCAAAAAAAGAGGATAGCACCATGCCTAAAAATTTGATTTGGATTTACGTTATTGGGGGTGCTGCTCAGTCCTTTTTGTATGGCAAATATTATTTGTCCGACAAATGATTGTTTTGTAGAATAAATAATAATTTCCATCCTGCATTTGAGCAAGATTTAAAAACAGAATGGTGCATATCTGGGTTGATTCCCCTTGCTCCTGACCTTGGTGGTTGGATTGGTATGAATTCCAGTCTTTTTGTAACTAGGCAAGTCAGTTAAGAAGATATTCTTATTTACAATGACGGCCTACATCATCTAAACCCGGACGACGCTGGGCCAATTGTGAAACACCCTATGAGACTCCCAATCATGGCTGGTTTAACGAGTGCGCTGAGAGTCGGGAAGCGTGTTGATAAATAAACATACCATAATTGCTGGACTATTAAGCGCACCTGAATATAAACCGCGCCCACTGAATAAAAAAAAAAATTTTTTACATAAATAAGCCGCACATGTCTATAAGCCGCAGGTGCCTACCTGTACATTGAAACAAAAAGAACTTTACACAGCCTTTAAACGAAACACGGCTTGTAACAAAAATAAAATAGCCTTTAACGAAACACGGCTTGTAACAAAAATTAAAACAGTAGCCTACCAAGAAAGTCATTGGTCACTATCTTCCTCCTCCTGTGCACTGAAACCACTGAAGTCATCTCCTTCGGTGTCGGAGTTGAATAGCCTCAGAATTGCTTCATCCGATGTTGGATCGTTTTCATTGTCGCTTTCATCACTTTCATCCGGAGGCAAATACCCCGCTGAGCTCATGCTGCCCTTTCAACACGCAGCAGTCCAGCCTTTCGAAACCCGTTGATGATAGTGGATTTTTTGACAATGCTCCACGCTGTCAGGACCCACTGGCCTGTGGCCCGTTTTAGTGAAGGATTTCTCCCCACTTGTCATCCAAGCCTCCCACTGAACAAGGAGCGCCACCTTAAATGCACGATTTACACTGATGTTGAGTGGCTGCAAATACTTTGCTTTTCTTCCCTCTGAAAGCTTTTGTTGTCTTTCTGCACTGAATCTGTTCCTCACGCTGCTGTTTCCAACATCTTATCATTGACTCATTAAGGACAAGCTCCCATGCAGCAGCTCTATTTCCTTTTCCAACAGCTAGATTTATCGCCTTCAACTTGAAAGCTGCATCATATGCAATTCTCCGTGTCTTTACCATGATGAGGGTGACAAAATTACTACTGTAATCAGAATGATGGGAAGTTTGAGCGCGCTCGATTTACGTCACATTATGTGACAGTGCTCAGTTTTTTGGCGGCATGAATCTTGTGAAAGCGGGAAAAATCCATAAATTAGCCACGTCATTAGCCACGTCATTGTATAAACCGCGAGGTTCAAAGTGTGGGAATAAAGTAGCGGCTTATAGTCCGGAAATTACGGTAATACAAAACAAGAAACCACGAACAACGCACAAACATAACACAGAAACAATGACGCCTCGGGAAGTAACCAAAGGGAGTGACATATAGGGCAGGTAATCAAGGAAGTGATTGAATCCAGGTGAGTCTGATGACGCGCAGGTGTGAGTAATGATGGTGACAGGTGTGCACCACAACGAGCAGCCTGGTAACCTAGAGGCCGGAGAGGGAGCACACGTGACAGTACCAGCCCCAGGACGCCGACCAAAATGACGATCCCGGGGTACAATTGCGGACCGGTCAACTCTTATAGAGGCGCAGGAAACCCGTAAATCTGTCTGAGATCAAATCAAATCAAATTTATTTATATAGCCCTTCGTACATCAGCTGATATCTCAAAGTGCTGTACAGAAACCCAGCCTAAAACCCCAAACAGCAAACAATGCAGGTGTAAAAGCACGGTGGCTAGGAAAAACTCCCTAGAAAGGCCAAAACCTAGGAAGAAACCTAGAGAGGAACCGGGCTATGTGGGGTGGCCAGTCCTCTTCTGGCTGTGCCGGGTAGAGATTATAACAGAACATGACCAAGATGTTCAAATGTTCATAAATGACCAGCATGGTCAAATAATAATAAGGCAGAACAGTTGAAACTGGAGCAGCAGCACAGTCAGGTGGACTGGGGACAGCAAGGAGCCATCATGTCAGGTAGTCCTGGGGCACGGTCCTAGGGCTCAGGTCCTCCGAGAGAGAGAAAGAAAGAGAGAATTAGAGCATATGTGGGGTGGCCAGTCCTCTTCTGGCTGTGCCGGGTGGAGATTATAACAGAACGTAGCCAAGATGTTCAAATGTTCATAAATGACCAGCATGGTTGAATAATAGTAAGGCAGAACAGTTGAAACTGGAGCAGGAGCATGGCCAGGTGGACTGGGGACAGCAAGGAGTCCTCATGTCAGGTAGTCCTGGGACATGGTCCTAGGGCCCAGGCCAGTTGAAACTGGAGCAGCAGCATGGCCAGGTGGACTGGGGACAGCAAGGAGTCATCATGTCAGGAACATGGCAACCTAGTGTGTATAACTGGCGGTACCCCCTACCCGGCACGTTCGGCTCCAGCCGCAGGACGCCAACCCAAGGGACGATCCGTGGGATCAGGAGCGGACCGGTCAGGAGCGAACCTGTCGCTGGCTAGGAGGCGTGGACCTGATAGACCGGCTGAGGCAGGGGAGTCTGGCGATCCGGTTGAGGCATGTGAGACTGACGTGCCAGTGGAAGCAGGGAAGCCTGGCGATCCAGCTGAGTCAGGGGAGCCTGTCGATCCAGCTGAGGCAGGGAAGCCTGTATCGGCTCCCGGACACAACGTCATTCCCACCTAACCAAAAAAAAACACTCCCTGATGCTTCCCTTAGGTGAGGCGTCATTCTTTAACGAGTGCACTGGGAGTTGGGAAGCAAGTTCAGGGAGTGAGTGTTTTAATAAATAAACGTAACATAATACAAAACAAGGAACAACGCACAGACATGACACAGAAACAATGATGCCTGGGGAAGCAACCAAAGGGAGTGACATACAGTGGCTGGGTCTTTTAATTAAATAAATTCATAAAAAATCCTACAATGTGATTTTCTGGATTTTGTCTGTCATAGTTGAAGTGTACCTATGATGAAAATTACAGGCCTCTCATCTTTTTAAGTGGGAGAACTTGCACAATTGGTGGCTGACGAAATACTTTTTTGCCCCACAGTATATAGGGCAGGTAATCAATGAAGGGATGGAGTCCAGGTTAGGTTGTGATACAGCCGGTTGTCTTCTCTGCCTATTCCAACTACTTGCTACTGAACTGCTTTAATTCTGAAATTCAGAAAGGCATTCATCCGTATATCCATTTCAATTTGATATCCGGTTTGTTCTCAATGGGTTGCTTCAATTGGTGGACAATTGAGATGGACAATTTTTTAGGGTATCATTTATTCATAAGTATTTATTGATATGGGTGGTGCACAGAAAGAGATATGAGCACATGCAGGCCAAAGCATTGATGTGGCCAAAAAAGTCCACACTTTTCATTTGTGTTATCTGTTGACAGATCTGGTACTCTACCAATGGGATCAGTCGGGACTCAGGTTTGCAGAGATCGTGATCCCATACATTGTCCAGAGCACAGGAGGTATTATAACTCTAGCTGCCATTGTCGGTGAGCACAACCTCTCAGACAATCTTAAAAACAACTAAAAGCTAACTTTAACACTCACCACCTTGTTTAGCAAAATTCTGAGAGTTGCCAGCTTCATTGCAGGTGAGTGAATAGGCTACACCTGTGAAGAACCAGTAATTATAACAGGTATTGAGCTCAGAGTCATATCGTGCCACTCTCTGAAGTCACTGGAAAGCAAACCACTTATTCTTCTCATCTAAAAACATGCATTTTCCTCTTTCTGGGTACTGAGACTAGGCTGTAGATATACCATTCAAGCTTTCACAAACTTCAAAAGCATCTCCACAATATGTTATCAGCTTAGAGAAGTCTTTTGTGGAAATTGATTACTAATCTCTTGTCACGACTCCGACCGAAGGTGGCTCCCCTTCCCGTTCGGGGGGGGGGGGGGCACTCGGCGACGCCTACTAGCTGCCACTGATTCTTTTCTCCCCCGGCTTATGTGTTTATTGATTACACCTGTTTTGAGTTTGTAATTAGTTGGGCTTTATTAGTCAGCCGGCCCGTCAATTTCTTTATGTGGGATTGATTATGGCAACCCTGGTGTTTGATACAGACGAACGTGTTGTATAGTGCTGGACTGTTTCCGTTCCCCGTGTCTGGGGCATTTTGTTTTGAGCACCCAGTGTTTAGTGGGGTGGCCGTGGTTCACCGTGCGTGCATTAAAAGAGCACTATATTGAACTCTGTTTTCCTGCGCCTGACTTCACACTCACGACACCCAGTACCTTACATCTCCTCTATAAACATTTTCCTGGTGAATTCTCCATGTAAAGAAAATTTACCAGGAATTCGAAACGAGGTGTGCAAGTTAAAACCACTCTGCCGCATCGGTTGCCCTGTGGGAGTGAACACTTATGTAGTCCTCAACACTGTGGCAAGTGTGATTACTGCTGGGATAACAATCACCTGAGGATACCTCTTTTTGCGTCACTCTCTTGGGGTTTTATGTGTGAGCCCAGAAGCTGAGTGTAACACTGCAAACCATGAGCGCGTCTTTGATGCATGATGCTGAAGTAATGGAAAACACAAAAGTGATAAAATAGTGTCTCTAAGGAAGCAATTTAAACCATCCTAGATGTCATAATAACTAGTTTTGCAAACAGCAAGCTGGTGGAGAAAGCCATTCTCCTTTTCCTGTTGCTTCTTCTTGTAGCCTGATTGGTGCACTAAGTGTCAGGACCCGGTTACAAACCCAGGTCTCCGGAGTGAGAAACAGTCACTTAACCAACTGAGCCACGAATAGTCGGCAGAACCCAGAAGATGAGGCAGACACAGCAGTACTTGAGACGGTGTATTTAATGAAGTAAAAAGCGAAGTTCTTCAGGAAAACATGAAACTCCACAACCGCAAAAGGAATTCCACAAGAACAAAGGTAATCCTCCAAGACAAAAAGGTAAATCCACAAGGTGGAAGGTAAAGCACAAAAAGCCTCAAAAGATACTCAAAAACAAACAAACAAGAACAAAAAACAGAATTCCACAAGAGCGTCCACCGGGATCAACAAGAGTTCACAGAGTACTAGGGCTGGGTGCTAACATGCAAAGAACTGAGGAAAACAAAGGGTTTAAATACAATCAGGGGAAACGAGGCACAGGTGCAAATAATAATGGGGATCAAGGGAAAAAAGGTCAAAAGGCACAATGGGGGCATCTAGTGACCAAAACCCGGAACAACCCTGGCCAAATCCTGACACTAAGGACCTACAGTGGCTGTGATTTAGCATCACTCCCCCTTTGAAGGACTGTAAAACACATCTTTTGATCTGCTCCAAATAAGCAGGATGAGAGGAAGCTACTAGCTGCCAGGTAGCTAGCTGCCTTCAAAACACAGTTGCGACCCAGGGTACTCAGCTCCTCAGAAGGGGGCCTCTCACCTAGGAGCCCCTCACCCCATCACTAGCCGTCAATCACAGCCACTGCTCCACCTACACCTCCAGCCAGCGCTGCTGACATCTGGTCACTAAATACAACGACAGCATCAGGGTGATAAAGCATATTATAAATTGGGTGGTTTGAGCCCTGAAGGCTTGGTTGGCTGACAGCCGTGGTATATCAGAAACATTTATTTTTACGGTTCTAATTATGTTGGTAACCAGTTTATAATAGCAATAAGGCACCTTGGGGGTTTGTGGTATATGACCAATCTACCACGGCTAAGGGCTGTATCCAGGCACTCCGCATTGCAAAAAAAACAGCCCTTAGCTGTGGTACATTGGCCATACACCACACCCCCTCAGGCCTTATTGCTTATACATAGCATGTTGGGGGATTGAATTTAGTTTCCATTGATTAAAGCTAGAATCCTTAATTGCTAAATCCATTTTTATACTACTTAATGTATGATATGAACACATTGATTCTTGCCTCGTGAGTTTAGTTTAACTGTCGTACCCCATTAGAATCCAAAATATAAGCTTTCTTTACTCCAATGTTTGTAAACAAAATACATGTAAACAAACACCATATAGCAAAACATGGTTAAAACTATCATTTTTATATAATGGATGGTCAGTCCTTGTACCCATAGTTCTTTCTTTAAATTTGAGAGTGGTTACATGTTTCCAGGTCCATCTTTCAGCTTTGTACCAAAACAGAGGCGGCATGACTGCTTTGTTATTGTTTCAAATGCGGACTCTAGCTTTAGGGACATAGAATGAGTCAGAGTGGGAAACCTGAACCGGAAAGATTTGTTTTAATAGAGTCCCATGTACCATCGATCTCTTTCACGTCAACAGAACAGTAGGGCAAACTGTGGGTGCACAACATGAAGAGCCCTATTACATGTAGATATCTATATCGAGACAAACAGCTGCTACAGATGTCAGATCTTATATATAAATATAAATAAATAAATCTTAATTTGAGACAGTTTGCTACAGCAGGAAAATAATCCTGCAGCAACTGGAAATGTGAATCATTATGTGGATTATAATGAATTAATTGATACATTTTTTTGCCATGGAAAATCAAGTCTGAAATTTCAAAGTGGAAATCAAAAACTTCAGAAGCCTTTTTCAACCTCAAATACACTACACGTTTTACATTTCCTGCATTGCAGGAACCATATATACCTTATACAGCAGTATCAGGAAACAGCCATGGGACAGTTTTTCCAAACCGTCAATTTCATTGAAAATTCACCTTGGAAGTTGTTCAATACATTCTAACATTTGTAGCTTCTTTAAGAAAATACCTGCAGTTCATTAGGAGATACATTTGAGTAAATAAAAAATAAAAAGTCTGTTACATTTATTTTACATTATGAAGCTTAACATATTTACCCAGAACAGTTGAGCCAGTCATGTTGTTTTTTGTAAATAGCACAATGGGATAAAGCAGGAGCAGGTTAATCTTGCATTTTAACTGGGGAAAAGTAGACTGGCTACACCAAGAAAGTACCAGAGAAAAGTAGCTACACATCAGTCAGAGCACAATATGCTGATTGAACGCGTGGTTGTGAATTCTCATCCAGTGGAGAAGTGCAACTGAAACACAAAATTAGTCTGATGTTGAACATTTTAGATCTGTGTTTACAAAAACGTAGAAAGATATTTCATATGCCTTTTATATTTTTTTCCTGTGTGAAAAATGCTGAATTCTACAATAACGCGACCCCTAGGTTTAATTTGCTAGTTATTTAAATAAGTGTCTGAATTAATAAGGTGACGGGGCATCATACTGTGTTTGCTTTCTGTTGGGTTTTATCATTCTGGTAATAGACGCCCAATTGTATTTTGCCCCCTTCTGTACTAAACCGGTAATATCGTAAATCCCGAAATGAGAAAAGGATGGTATGAAGATCTGGATAACGGTCAACCTTAATTGAAGGAAAGTTCCCCGGCAGTAGGGTGATCAAATTAAGATCCTACATCTGGAATGGGTTCAGGTGGTGTATGTCTATTTGTCAATAACAGCTGGTGTGCGATGTCTAATATTATGGAAGTCTTGAGGTATTGCTCACCTGAGGTAGAGTACCTCATGATAAGCTGTAGAACACACTATCTACCAAGAGTTTTAATCAATATTTTTCATAGCCATCTATTTCCCACCACAAACTGATGCTGGCACTAAGACCACACTCAACGAGCTGCATAAGCAAACAAGAAAATACTCACCCAGAAGTGGCACTCCTAGTAGCAAGGAATTTTAATGCAGGCAAACTTAAATCTGTTTTATCTTATTTCTACCAGCATGTCAAATGTGCAACTACAGGAAAAAAACTCTAGACCACCTTTACTCCACACACAGAGACGCAGACAAAGCTTTCCCTAGCCCTCCATTTGAAAAATCTGACCATAATTCTATCCACCTGATTCTTGCTTACAAGCAAAAACTAAAGCAGGAAATACCAGTGACTCGCTCAATACGAAGTGGGCAGAGGATGCGGATGCTACGCTACAGGAAAGTTTTGTTACAACAGACCGGAATATGTTCCGGGATTCATCCAATGGCATTGAGGAGTATACCATCTCAGTCACCGGTTTCATCAATAACTGCATCGACGATGTCATCTCCACAGTGACCGTACGCACATATCCCAACCAGAAGCCATGGATTACAGGCAACATCCGCACCGAGCGGGACACAATCCAGACTCTTATAAGAAATTCCACTATGCCTTCAGACAAACCATCAAATATATGACTAAGATTGAATCCTGCTACACTGGCTCTGACGCTCGTCGGATGTGTCAGATGTGTCAGGCCTGCAAACTTTTACAGATTACAAAAGGAATCCCAGACGCGAGCTGTCCAGTGACACGAGCCAACCAGACAAGCTACATTTATTTTATGCTCGTTTCGAGGCAAGCGTGAAAGCACCAGCTGTTCTGGACTTCTGTGTGATCACGCTCTCCGTAGCCGATGTGAGCAAGACCTTTAAACAAGTCCACCTTCACAAGGCAGAGGGGCCAGATGGATTAGCAAGACATGTACTCAGAGCATGCGCGGACCAACTGGCAAGTGTCTTTACTGACATTTTCAACATCCCCCCAACCGAGTCTGTAATACCTACATGTTTCAAGCAGACCACCATAGTCTCAGTGCCCAAGAAAGCAAAGGTAACTGGACTAAATGACTACTGCCCAGTAGCATTCACGTCGGTAACCATGAAATGCTTTGTAAGGCTAGTCATGGCTCACATCAACACCATCATCCCGGAAACCCTAGACCCACTCCAAATAGCATACCGCCGCAACACTTCCACAGATAATGCAATCTCAATTGCACTCCACACTGCCCTTTCCCACCTGGACAAAAGGAACACCTACGTGAGAATGCTGTTCATTGACTATAGCTCATTGACTTTAGTTCTAGGACCCTGGGAAAAATACCTCCCTCTGCAACTGGATCCTAGAATTTCTGACAGGCCGCCCCAGGTGGTAAGGGTAGGCAACAACACATCTGCCACACTGATCCTCAACACCGTCAGTAGAGGATGAATGGTTGCTCTTTAAAAGTGCTTTCTTACCATCTTAAATAAGCATGTCCCATTAAAAAATGTAGAACTAAGAACAGATATAGCCCTTGGTTATCCACAGACTTGACTACCCTTGACCAGCACAAAAACATCCTATCGCATTAGCATTGAATAGCCCCCGTGAAAGACAACTTTTAAGGGAAGTCAGGAACGCTAAGGCTAGCTTTTTCAAACAGAAACTTGCATCCTGTAGCACTAATTCCAACTCATTTTGGGACACTGTAAAGTCCACGGAGAATAGGAGCACCTCCTCCCAGCTGCCCACTGCACCGAGGCTAGGATACACTGTCACCAAAGATAAATCTACGATAATCGATCATTTCAGTAAACATTTTCTTCGGCTGGCCATGCTTTCCACCTGGCTACCCCTGCCAACAGCTCAGCACCCCCTTTTACACCACATTACAACATGCAGATGAGACTGTTTTCTCTGTGCTGGTTTCTGTTAATTAGTTTGGGGGAGGAGAGTATACCTAGGCCTGCACACACTCACGCATAACGGTTTTCTAGGTGTGGTGAAGGAGAGTCGGACCAAAACGCAGCGTGTAGATTATGATTCATGTTTAATGAAAAAACACGCGTAAACACGAATCAATACAAAAAAAACAATGTAACGAAAACCGAAACAGCCTAAACTGGTGCAAACTAACAGCAGATAGTTACAAGGACACTAAGGACAATCACCCATGTCAAACTCAAAGAATATGGCTGCCTAAATATGGTTCCCAATCAGAGACAACGATAAATACCTGCCTCTGATTGAGAACCACTCCAGACAGCCATAGACTTTGCTTGATCACCCCACTAGCTACAATCCCAATATATACACACCACAATACAAAAACCCCATGCCACACCCTGGCCTGACCCAATCCATAAAGATAAACACAAAATACTTTGACCAGGGCGTGACAGAACCCCCCCCCCCCTAAGGTGCGGACTCCCGAACGCACCTCAAAACAATAGGGAGGGTCTGGGTGGGCGTCTGTCCATGGTGGCGGCTCCGGCGCGGGACGTGGACCCCACTCAGTCAATGTCTCAGTCCCTTCTCCTCGCGTCCCCGGATAGTCCACCCTCGCAGTCCTCACCCAGAACCCCACTGGACTGAGGAGCAGATCGGGACTGAAGGACAGCTCGGGACTGAGGCAGCTCGGGGTGAGGGGAAGCTCGGGAGTGAGGGAAAGCTCGGGAGTGAGGGAAAGCTCGGGAGTGAGGGAAAGCTCGGGAGTGAGAGAAAGCTCGGGAGTGAGAGAAAGCTCGGGAGTGAGAGAAAGCTCGGGAGTGAGAGGAAGCTCGGGAGTGAGAGGAAGCTCAGGAGTGAGAGGAAGCTCAGGCAGGTTGATGGATCTAACAGATCCTGGCTGGCTGGTGGTTCCGGAAGATCCTGGCTGACTGGCGGATCCTGGCCGACTGGCGGATCCTGGCCGACTGGCAAATCCTGGCCGACTGGCAAATCCTGGCCGATTGGCACCTCTGGCAGACTGGCAGCTCCTTGCAGACTGGCAAATCCTTGCAGACTGGCAGCTCCTTGCAGACTGGCAGCTCTGGCTGCTTCATGCAGACTGACAGCTCTGACTGCTCCATGCAGGCTGGCAGCACCTTGCAGACTGGCAGCTCCTTGCAGACTGACAGCTCTGGCTGCTCCATGCAGACTGGCAGCTCTGGCTGCTCCATGTAGACTGGCAGCTCTGGCTGCTCCATGTAGACTGGCAGCTCTGGCTGCTCCATGTAGACTGGCAGCTCTGGCTGCTCCATGTAGACTGCCAGCTCTGGCTGCTCCATGCAGGCTGACAGCTCTGGCTGCGCTGAACAGACAGGAGACTCCAGCAGCGCTGTAGAGGAAGAAGGCTCTAGCTGCTCTGAACAGGCGGGAGACTCCGGTAGCGCAGGAGAGGAGAAAGGCTCTGGCTGCGCTGAACAGGCAGGAGACTCCGGCAGCGCTGGAGAGGAGGAAGGCTCTGATAGCGCTAGACAGGCGGGAGACTCCGACAGCGCTGGAGAGGCGAGGCGCACTGTAGGCACAGGATGGGCTAGACCGTGAAGGCGTACTGGAGATCTTGAGAGCAGTGCTGGCACAGGACGTGCATGGCTAGGGATGTGCACAGGAGGCCTGGTGCATGAGGCTTGGCACCAACTTCACCAGCCGACTAACACGCACCTCAGGACGATTATGGAGTACTAACTCAGGTGCCATCAAATCCCCGACACGTTCCGTCGGGCGAATTCCATGCAAAAAGCACCAACACAGCAACTCCCTCATTTCTCTCTCCTCCAATTTCCCCATTAACTCCTTCACAGTCTCTGCTTCGCTCACCTCCAACACCGGCTCTGGTTCTGGTCTCCTCCTTGGCTCCTCACGATAAACAGGGAGAGTTGGCTCAGGTCTGACTCCTGACTCTGCCACACTCTCCCTGAGCCTCCCCCCCCCCAAGACATTTTTGGGGCTGACTCTCAGGCTTCCTTCCGAGTCGCCGTGCTGCCTCCTCATACCGGCACCTCTCCGCTCTTTCCGCCTCCAGTTCTTCCTTGGGGCGGCGATATTCTCCAGACTGAGCCCAGGGTCCTTTACCATCCAGGATTTCCTCCCATGTCCAGAAATCCTTATTGCGCATCTCCTCTTTGGGCTGCTCCTGCCTGTTGACACGCTGCTTGGTCCGTTTACGGTGGGTGATTCCGTAACGGTTTTCTAGGTGTGGTGAAGGAGAGTCGGACCAAACCGCAGAGTGTAGATTACGATTCATGTTTAATGAAAAAACACACGTAAACACGAATCAATACAAAAAAACAAACGTAACAAAAACCAAAACAGCTTAAACTGGTGCAAACTAACAGCAGCTAGTTACAAGGACACTAAGGACAATCACCCACGACAAACTCAAAGAATATGGATGTTTAAATATGGTTCCTAATCAGAGACAATGATAAACACCTGCCTCTGATTGAGAACCACTCCAGACAGCCATAGACTTTGCTATACAATGTATAGGAAATGCTTCAGTCTGGTTTTAGACCCCATCATAGCACTGAGACGGCACTTGTGAAGGTGGTAAATGACATTTTGATGGCATCGGACCGAGGCTCTGCATCTGTCCTCGTGCTCCTAGACCTTAGTGCTGCTTTTGATACCATCGATCACCACATTCTTTTGGAGAGATTGGAAACCCAAATTGGTCTACACGGACATGTTCTGGCCTGGTTTAGGTCTTATCTGTCGGAAAGATATCAGTTTGTCTCTGTGAATGGTTTGTCCTCTGACAAATCAACTGTACATTTCGGTGTTCCTCAAGGTTCTGTTTTAGGACCACTATTGTTTTCACTATATATTTTACCTCTTGGGGA
The DNA here is from genome assembly GCF_021184085.1 of Oncorhynchus gorbuscha. Classification (NCBI taxonomy): domain Eukaryota; kingdom Metazoa; phylum Chordata; class Actinopteri; order Salmoniformes; family Salmonidae; genus Oncorhynchus; species Oncorhynchus gorbuscha. The sequence continues at coordinate 20,472,953 of NC_060175.1, read as the reverse complement.
TGTTATTCGAAAACATAATGTAAACTTTCACTGCTATGCGGATGACACACAGCTGTACATTTCAATGAAACACGGTGAAGCACCAAAATTGCCCTCGCTAGAAGCATGTGTTTCAGACATAAGGAAGTGGATGGCTGCAAACTTTCTACTATTAAACTCGGACAAAACAGAGATGCTTGTTCTAGGTCCCAAGAAACAAAGAGATCTTCTGTTGAATCTGACAATTAATCTTAATGGTTGTACAGTCGTCTCAAATAAAACTGTGAAGGACCTCGGCGTTACTCTGGACCCTGATCTCTCTTTTGAAGAACATATCAAGACCATTTCGAGGACAGCTTTTTTCCATCTACGTAACATTGCAAAAATCAGAAACTTTCTGTCCAAAAATGATGCAGAAAAATTAATCCATGCTTTTGTCACTTCTAGGTTAGACTACTGCAATGCTCTATTTTCCGGCTACCCGGATAAAGCACTAAATAAACTTCAGTTAGTGCTAAATACGGCTGCTAGAATCCTGACTAGAACCAAAAAATTTGATCATATTACTCCAGTGCTAGCCTCTCTACACTGGCTTCCTGTCAAAGCAAGGGCTGATTTCAAGGTTTTACTGCTAACCTACAAAGCATTACATGGGCTTGCTCCTACCTACCTCTCTGATTTGGTCCTGCCGTACATACCTATACGTACGCTACGGTCACAAGACGCAGGCCTCCTAATTGTCCCTAGAATTTCTAAGCAAACAGCTGGAGGCAGGGCTTTCTCCTATAGAGCTCCATTTTTATGGAACGGTCTGCCTACCCATGTCAGAGACGCAAACTCGGTCTCAACCTTTAAGTCTTTACTGAAGACTCATCTCTTCAGTGGGTCATATGATTGAGTGTAGTCTGGCCCAGGAGTGGGAAGGTGAACGGAAAGGCTCTGGAGCAACGAACCGCCCTTGCTGTCTCTGCCTGGCCGGTTCCCCTTTTTCCACTGGGATTCTCTGCCTCTAACCCTGTTACGGGGCTGAGTCACTGGCTTGCTGGGGCTCTCTCGTGCCGTCCCTGGGGGGGTGCGTCACCTGGGTGGGTTGATTCACTGTTGTGGTCGGCCTGTCTGGGTTTCCCCCCCCCCTTTGGGTTGTACCGTGTCGGAGATCTTTGTGGGCTATACTCGGCCTTGTCTCAGGATGGTAAGTTGGTGGTTGTAGATTTCCCTCTAGTGGTGTGGGGGCTGTGCTTTGGCAAAGTGGGTGGGGTTATATCCTTCCTGTTTGGCCCTGTCCGGGGTGTCCTCGGATGGGGCCACAGTGTCTCCTGACCCCTCCTGTCTCAGCCTCCAGTATTTATGCTGCAGTAGTTTATGTGTCGGGGGGCTAGGGTCAGTTTGTTTATCTGGAGTACTTCTCCTGTCCTATTCGGTGTCCTGTGTAAATCTAAGTGTGCGTTCTCTAATTCTCTCCTTCTCTCCTTCTTTCTCTCTCTCGGAGGACCTGAGCCCTAGAACCATGCCCCAGGACTACCTGACATGATGACTCCTTGCTGTCCCCAGTCCACCTGGCCATGCTGCTGCTCCAGTTTCAACTGGCCTGGGCCCTAGGACCATGTCCCAGGACTACCTGACATGAGGACTCCTTGCTGTCCCCAGTCCACCTGGCCATGCTCCTGCTCCAGTTTCAACTGTTCTGCCTTACTATTATTCAACCATGCTGGTCATTTATGAACATTTGAACATCTTGGCCACGTTCTGTTATAATCTCCACCCGGCACAGCCAGAAGAGGACTGGCCACCCCACATATGCTCTCTCTAATTCTCTCTTTCTTTCTCTCTCTCGGAGGACCTGAGCCCTAGGACCGTGCCCCAGGACTACCTGACATGATGGCTCCTTGCTGTCCCCAGTCCACCTGACTGTGCTGCTGCTCCAGTTTCAACTGTTCTGCCTTATTATTATTTGACCATGCTGGTCATTTATGAACATTTGAACATCTTGGTCATTTTCTGTTATAATCTCTACCCGGCACAGCCAGAAGAGGACTGGCCACCCCACATAGCCCGGTTCCTCTCTAGGTTTCTTCCTAGGTTTTGGCCTTTCTAGGGAGTTTTTTCCTAGCCACCGTGCTTTTACACCTGCATTGTTTGCTGTTTGGGGTTTTAGGCTGGGTTTCTGTACAGCACTTTGAGATATCAGCTGATGTACGAAGGGCTATATAAATAAATTTGATTTGATTTGATTTGATTTAGATCACCCCACTAGCTACAATCCCAATATATACACACCAAAACCCCAAGACAGAACACACCACAATACAAAAACCCAATACATAAAGATAAACACAAAATACTTTGACTAGGGCGTGACACATACACAGTGACTGGGGACGGGATCTCACTTCTCAGCCTTTCTGCTCAAGGGAAATTAAGATATGATTGTGGATGGGAAAGGCAGGGAGGAGGGCATGACACAAGGGGTGTTGTTGTGCTGTAAACAGTGACTATTATGTGATTTGCACTAGTGATGCGCAAGGGGTGATTCATAACACAGAGTCCCCGAGGTTAAATCCGTGGGGCAGGCTGGTTTTGTGTTTTTAAAAATTGTGTGGACAAAAGGCAGGTGGATGGTAGATGGGCGGGTTGAATTAAGAGAAAACAATACCTAAAAAAATCTATACATTTATATTTCTTGTGCAATTCATAACTATAGGCTACATTGAGGTTTTTCTTTCATAATTTTTATCTGGCAGTGTGTAAGACTACGCTTTAGGGCCTAACTGTATGTCCGCCGACTGAAACCTAAGATGGTGGATAAATTATGAAAGTTCACTCAGGCGTGTACCATTTTTAAAAATGTGTCAGTTCTGGTCGACTTAAAGCGTTGGGTCTCCCATATAATCCACGTTTCCATCCACAGTTTTTTTGCTGAGTATAATCATACCCTATAAAAAAATAACGAAAACTGTGATGGAAAGAGGACGTTTCGGTACAATTTTATAAATGTCAAATTAACAATACAAAAAGATAATGGTGCGATATTTTTGTGTTGCGCAAATATTGATATAATAACTATCACTATACTACCAAGTCAATTTAGAGTCACACGATATGTGTGTGTGGTCCTCCCACTACAATTTGGGAAACCATGCCGATTTAGGCGGATTAAATAAATTATGATGAACTTCATATGGTGGTGAAAGTGCACAGTGATGAGCTTGAGGCTGCTTTCCAATAAATATTGCTGACATTTGTTTTGTTTTGTCTTAGTATGGTCAGGGCGTGAGTTGGGGTTGGCAGTCTATGTTGGTTTCTTAATCAGAGGCAGGTGTCGTTAGTTGTCTCTGATTGAGAATCATCCTTTGGTAGCCTTTTTCCACCTGTGTTGCGTGAGTGTTTATTTTCTGTCTTTGTGTATGTCGCCAGACAGGACTGTTTTGGTTTTCGTTCGTTCACTTTATTGTTTTTTGTATTTCAGTGTTCAGTTGGATTCATTAAATATTACATCATGAACACTTACCACACTGCAAATTGGTCCTCCGATCCTTATCGCTACTCCTCCTCGAAGAGGAGGACGAGATCTGTTACAGTGATAATATCTGCAAAATACTAAATGTATATGGAACCAATAAAATTTGCTAGCTAGCTGGCTACAACAGTGTAGTCACTAGTAGCAACAATCTCAAACCAACCTATGGCCATAGCAAAACATGTAACAGTTTGTCATGTAACTCGTCACCGGCCTGAATCTAATCCAATCTGGAGCCTTTCAGTCTACATCTGTTAAGCATAGAATCAGCTTCCAAACGAGATTACGTTATTTCTCGAGCTATAAATAAATGAGGGATGATGACAATCGTTGATCCTGTTTTTCTGTTAGGCAAAGTGCACAGTTTGGTGCCAGACTAATCCCCAAGGTCATGAATGGATACCTACCAGAAGGAGCAAAGGTGGGTCCAGCAATGTGATTGCAATGGTTTTAGCGACCTCCACAAATCTTTTCATTCACTGTTGACTTGCTATTTCCACAACTTGTCAGGCAAGACCTGACAAGTACTCTAGTGACACCTCCTCAGTTGTTTCAAAGGCTCCCTTGACTCCTGTGAAAAGGACTCACCATCATGAGGCCTCTGATAGTTAGTCATTACTCCTTTAAAAGTTAATTCACACCTGGCAGGCTGCTGCAACATTCTGTGGCATGTTATGTATTTGTAAGCCATTTTTTAATGTTTCTGCGAGATAGCACTAGTTTGACCGCAAGAGGGAATCTTTGAGAAGCATTTAATAGTCTTCCAGATTGGCATTACTAGAGAATTTAAAACCTTTTTTGTAATACATAATATATGGGATTGATCTTAAAACCTCTCTGGGATAGGGGGCAGTATTTTCACGTCCGGATGAAAACCGTGCCCAAAGTAAACTGCCTGCTACCCAGGCCCAGAAACTAGGATATGCATATTATTAGATGTAGAAAAAACTCTGAAGTCTCTAAAACTGTTTGAATAATGTCTGTGAGTATAACAGAACTGATTTGGCAGGCGAGCACAATCCATCCAGGGATTTTTTTTTAGTTCAATCTGTTTTCCATTAGATTTCTATGGCAAGCCCGTTTTAATATAAATATGCTTGCAGTTCCTATGGCTTCCACTAGATGTCAACAGTCGTTAAAAATTGGTTGATGTTTTTCCTTTGAGGAATGAAGAAGTAGCCCTTTCTATTTCTGGGTGTATAGCCAAGTGGACTGTTTTGTTTGGGGCGTGTGACCTGGAGCTCGCTCCACTTTCATTTTATCCGCTATTGAACACAGTTTAAACCGTCTTAAATTTTATTGATTATATACGTTTTAAAATACCTAAAGTTGGATTAGGAAAGTTGTTTGAAATGTTTGGACCAAGATTACAGGTCATTTATTAGATTATGTTATGTTATGGTGTTCTTCGGCTTTTACCTCCAAACATAACGATGGTCTTTATGGACAAACAGTTCTATTTTTGTTTCATCAGACCAGAGGACATTTCTCCAAAAAGTACGATCTTTGTCCCCATGTGTAGTTGCAAATTGTTTAATTATTACTCAATTTAATGAATCATGTAACAATTAACTCATTAGGAATTTGGGGCACCATGGGAAAAGTTTGTTTAATGAGTTACCGTTTCCAAAATTAACTCAAGAATATATAGATATCATACCAGTCATCAAATATGAATTTCCTCATATCAGTCTCATTCTGAATTTCATAGACGTAATCTTCACAATCTCGGGTCTCACACAAATATATTTTATTATTTATTTACTAACAAGCAAAGCGATAACACAAGATACACACGGTATAGGTTTTTGATTATAAACTTAATACAATGACAAATCCCTAGCAGACTACTACAATATGACACTGGTCAAACAAGATGCAGATCTAAACAGAGAGAGAGCAAGAGAGAAAGAGAATCAACACTTGGATACATTTGTAAACTATGTTTAGTTTAGCCCTAATAGCTTGCCCCGAACTGCTGCTCTTATGGGTAAGAAGCAATGTATGTATTTACGTGTTGAAGGTCTTCATCGGGTGGCCTTCTTGGGCCGGGTTCCGCTTGGTGATAAGGGTTCGATGGAGGTCTCGTTCTTTGGATGTCCTTCTCCTTCTTTCTCGGGTGTAAGTCTCTGATTGTCCACATGATGTCACATTGCCCTTATTAGTTGTCAGTTTACTTGCACTCATCCTGAGGATGGCTAATCAGCTGTGTCGACGATTCCAATGTGGTGATGAAAGCCATGTAGACAAACAATGATTTGAAGAGAATAACCGGATGGTCTTGCTTAAATTCACCTTCTTAGATACAGCTACTCAACTGTTGCATTGGTTCCTTTGCCTTCTTCCACCTCGTGTTTTGCATTTCGGGGTTGTGACTAATCATAGACCTCCGCTGCAGCTCGTAGGCATCCTAGTCTATGTTCATTCTTAACTCAAATGTTTTATATCCTCGGGTAGAAAGGGGGCATTTACCTTCAAGTTTCAATGGTTTCATTATAACGTCTTCATTGAACTTTTAATGACATCTCAAAATAGACAATCTTTCACATTCCATTTCTCATCATTACCAACATTCGGAGTATGAAATATATATATATTGTCCCGGTAAACTCTTCATAAGGCACAAAGACATTCCGATCACCCAAACTAGGCCCCATAGGGACTCGTCTGCTGCTTATGGTTTACGATCGAGTGAGGTGTCATAAAAGCCCCACATCCTTCCCTCTTCCCCCTCTGCAGGAGAGAGAGAGAGAGCATTGTAGAGCTGATCCACTGTAATACGATCCTTTGGATCCTCACAGGAGAGTCATGACAACACTTCCACTCAACACATCCACAATGAGGTGATTACTCTTTAATACAGTACAGCACAAATGTCCAGTAATAGCAACACCTTTTTTTTGTGTGTCAGATATCACTAACTTCCATTGGTCATAAAACAGTGACTGTGTATGTGTTCACATAAACATGTATGGAGCCAGCACATGGAGACTTGCAAGATGATGTGATGAAGTTCAAACTGACTGACAGGCTTGAAACTAATGTCTCTAAATGTAGAGAGACCTGGCACTCGGCATTAAAATGTTACTGTACACAATTTGGACTTTTTAAAATTATTGAATTGAATGGTATCAGTCAGTATGGGGAGGGAGAACCTCTGATTTTCTGAACCAGGATCAGGGAACTCTTATTGTATACCGGACACCACACAGAAAGGTATGACCACTGTGACATGTTTGCCAAGGTGGCACCATATCTGTATCGGCTGGGAATGACAATGAAAGTGCACATTGTTATATTAGCAGAATATAAAGGGTTGTTTATTCTACATGGACCTGTTACTACATTTTAGAATTTTGAAAGTTATCAAAAAACTTTTTAGAATATCTAAATAAATTCAGCAATTGCGTACTCATATTGCTGTGTACTCTACTGACCTATTCAAAATTATCTGTTTCTCTGGTTTGACTATTTATAGGTATGTGTTTGGGTAAAATGATCAGTTTCTCTGGTTTGACTATTTATAGGTATGTGTTTGGGTAAAATGATCAGTTTCTCTGGTTTGACTATTTATAGGTATGTGTTTGGGTAAAATGAACATTTTGTTTTATTAAGCACCCCCAGATTATCACCGATCCTCCACAACATTTCATAATGGTTGCGAGACCTGGAGAGGCCTACAAGCCACAGTGTCTCGTACACACATTGACATTTCTGTGATGATTTGGGGGTGCTTCAGCAAGGCTGGAATTGGGCAGATTTGTCTTTGTGAAGTACGCATGAATCAAGCCACGTACAAGGTTGCTCTGACAATGTTCCCCGACTCTGAGGATTGTTTTTTTCCAGCAGAACAATGCTCCATGCCACACAGCCAAGTCAATCAAGGTGTGGATGGAGGACCACCAGATCAAGACCCTGTCATGGCCAGCCTAATCTCCAGGCATGAACCCCATTGAAACCTCTGGAATGTGATCAAGATGGATGGTCACAAGCCATCAAACAAAGCCAAGCTGCTTGAATTTTTGCGACAGGAGTGGTATCAAGTCACCCAACATCAATGTGAAAGACGGAGAGCATGCCAAGATGCATGAAAGCTGGGATTGAAAATCAGGGTTATTCCACCAAATATTGATTTCTGAACTCTTCCTAAGTTAAAACATTAGTATTGTGTTGTTTAAAATGAATATGAATTTGTTTTCTTTGAATTATTCGACGTCTGACAACACAGAATATTTTTTGTTATTCTGACCAGTTGTCATTTTCTGCAAATAAATTCTCTAAATTACAATAATGTTATTTGGAATTTGGGAGAAATGTTGTCAGTAGTTTAAAGAATAAAACAAAATGTTCATTTTATCCAAACACATACCTATAAATAGTAAAACCAGAGAAACTGATCATTTTGCAGTGGTCTCTTAATGTTTCCCATAGCTGTATATATAGATCTGTTGTGACATATATTGCATTATTTTATGGCTGGTTATGACACCTACATCAGAGTGTCAAAACCCACAATGCCTACCACTGTAGTTATTTTATGACACCTACACAAGCTACCACACAAGTCAAAACATTCCATTACACCATAACTTACTTGTCAACAGTCTGTTTGTGTCACAGTTCATGAATCCTCTCTCTCTCTCTCTCTCTCTCTCTCTCTCTCTCTCTCTCTCTCTCTCTCTCTCTCTCTCTCTCTCTCTCTCTCTCTCTCTCTTCATTTCCCGCAGTATCACGAGAATGGATCAACAAGAGGAGAACATCTCCAGCACAGGTCGGGCAGTACAAGCCATTGCGACGCAGGTATCCCAGCTGACCCAACAATTACAACATCTGAGGGGTTCCGCTGCGCCACCTACACCGGCAGTTCAACCCGCCCCGCCAGAGCCGGATTCCCAGCTAGAGCCACGGCTACCGACACCAGAGGGTTATTCAGGTGATCCTGACTATTGCAGAGCTTTTCTTACGAGATGTTCCATGCATTTCTCGTTGCAGCCACGGACCTTCAACCGTGAACAGTCTAAGGTAGCATTCGTACTCACACTGCTATCAGGCAAAGCGGCTCTTTGGGGAACGGCGGTGTGGGCGAACCAGGACCCATGCTGCACCTCTTTCCAGACACTCTCCGAGGAGATGAGAAGGGTCTTCGATCGGGCCGTGGCGGGTAGGGAGGCGGCCAGACTACTCGCTGACCTTCGCCAAGGAGACCGTTCCGTATCGGAATACTCCATCCAATTCCGCACTCTGGCCGCAGAGTGTCAGTGGAACGAGGAGGCGCAGTGGGACATGTTCCTGCATGGGCTGGAGGACCGGATCCAGAAGGAGATTTATGTTCTGGACCTTCCCAGTAGTTTAAATGGACTAGTGGAACTAGCCTTGAGGGTCGACGCTCGTCTGAGTCGTATTGGCCGCTGAGCATGCCCTAACAGACCGTATAACGACACGGAGGGCTGGCATGCCAGCGGCGGGAACACGGCCAGTTCAGCCTCCGCTCACGAACCCATGCAGCTGGGGAGAGCTCGCCTCTCCCGGGAAGAGAGGGAGAGGCGGAGATCCCAAGGACTCTGTCTCTACTGTGATAGAGCGGGCCACTTTATCCACTCCTGCCCGGTAAAAGATCAGGCCCGGTAGTAAGCATGAGGCTACTATCGGGTGGTGTCACCACAGAGAAGACCTCATCATCTACTCTCCTCCCGGTAAGACTAAGATGGGCCACCCACACGCACGACACCCAAACCCGAGCAGAGGGTAATTTCATGGACATCAAGCTCGCTCACAAACTCCAGATTCCTATCAACTCACTCACGCACAAGATATCCGTCAACGCTCTCAATGGTCAAGAACTCCCCAACATTTCTCACACCACTGAACCTATCACACTCATCACTTCTGGCAATCACACTGAGACACTATCATTTCTACTCATGGACTCACCCCTTGCACCATTAGTTCTCGGCCACCCTTGGCTCACCCAACACAACCCCAGAGTTGACTGGATTCATAACTCTATATCCATGTGGAGTAACAAGTGTCTTGAGTCCTGTTTAGTGTCTGCTTGTTCGTCTGTGTCTGATTCTGTGTTTCTAGAGGAGGCAGTGGATTTGTCTAACGTGCCCGTTGAATACCTTGACCTGAAGGAGGTGTTCAGTAAGTCCCGTGCTGCTTCTCTTCCTCCGCATCGTCCCTATGACTGTGCAATAGAATTATTGCCAGGTGAGTCTCCGCCTAAAGGCAAGTTATATTCACTCTCTGTTCCGGAGAGGGAGGCTATGGAGAGATACATCTCTGATTCTCTGGCATCTGGATTCATTCGTCCTTCCTCTTCTCCAGCGGGGGCGGGGTTCTTCTTTGTGGGGAAGAAGGACGGATCTCTGCGTCCTTGCGTTGATTACCGTGGGTTGAATAACATCACAGTGAAGAATACCTATCCCTTACCGTTGATGTCCTCAGCCTTTGAAAGGTTACAGGGAGCATCCGTGTTCACTAAGTTGGATTTACGTAATGCATATCATTTGGTTCGCATAAGGGGGGGGGGGGGGTGAATGGAAGACAGCGTTTAACACCCCCAGAGGGCACTTCAAATATTTGGTCATGCCTTTTGGGCTATCCAACTCCCCAGCGGTTTTCCAGGCACTCGTCAATGACGTGCTGAGAGATATGATTGATCAGTTCATATATGTTTACCTGGATGACATACTGATTTTTTTTCTTCTTCTCTCCAGGAACACGTTCAGCACGTCAGACGAGTGCTTCAGAGGTTGTTGGAGAATGGACTTTTTGTCAAGGCGGAGAAATGCATTTTTCATGCACAATCCGTTCCATTCCTAGGTTACATCGTCTCGACTGAAGGTATTCGCATGGATCCTGACAAGGTTAAGGCTGTGGTGGATTGGCCAAGCCCAGATTCCCGTAAGGCCCTACAGAGGTTTCTGGGATTCGCCAATTTCTACCGGCATTTCGTTCGCAACTTTAGTCAGATAGTCTTAACCTCCCCCAGAGTGACGTTCAGGTGGTCCGATACAGCCGAGGCTGCATTCGCCAAACTCAAGAGCCGCTTTGTTTCGGCTCCCATCCTCATAGCTCCCGATCCCTCGTGTCAGTTCGTGGTGGAGGTGGACGCTTCAGAGGTGGGAGTAGGTGCGGTACTTTCCCAACGTTCCTCTTCTGATGACAAGATGCACCCTTGCGCGTTCCTTTCCCATCGGTTATCACCTGCGGAACGCAACTACGACATTGGCAACAGAGAGTTGTTGGCAGTGAAGTTAGCACTGGAGGAGTGGCGCCATTGGTTAGAGGGGTCGGGGGTACCTTTTATAGTTTGGACCGATCACAAAAATTTGGAATATATCAGAACCGCCAAGCGACTCAACTCCAGGCAGGCGCGGTGGGCACTCTTTTTCGGATGTTTTGACTTCTCTCTCTCGTATCGCCCGGGTTCCAAAAATGTCAAACCCGATTCCCTTTCTCGGATTTTTGACCATTCCGAACGCCCATCCACTCCAGAGTGCATCCTACCCGGGACCCTAGTGGTCTCCACACTCACATGGGAGGTTGAATCGAGGTTCAAAATGGCCTTAGAAGGGGTAACGCCTCCGCCCGGTTGCCCGCCTAATCGGTTGTTTGTGCCGGAGGGGTGTCGGTCCGATGTTATTCGGTGGGGGCATTGCTCCAACGTAGCGTGTCATCCAGGAGTCAGCCGCACTAGCTTTTCAGTTAAGCAACGCTTTTGGTGGCCACTAATGGCTCGTGACATTCACAGTTTCGTCTTGGCTTGCTCGGTTTGTGCCACTGGGAAGACTTCTAATCGACCCCCAGATGGGTTACTCCAACCGCTGTCAGTCCCTTCGAGACCCTGGTCCCACATTGCGCTAGATTTTGTTACCGGCCTTCCACCCTCCCAGGGCAAGACGGTTGTTTTGACCGTGGTGGACCGGTTCTCGAAGGCAGCTCATTTTATTCCATTGCCTAAATTACCATCTGCCAAGGAGACAGCGGTAACTGTCGTGGATCACGTCTTTCGCTTACATGGCCTGCCGATGGACGTAGTTTTTGACAGGGGGCCCCAATTTGTGTCCAAGTTTTGGCAAGAGTTTTGTAGGTTACTGGGAGCGAGTGTCAGCCTGTCTTCAGGGTTTCATCCCCAGAGCAACGGTCAAACGGAGAGGGCCAACCAAGATTTGGAGAGAGTGTTGTGATGTTTGGTTTCTAAGAATCCCTCTTCCTGGAGTCAACAACTCTCTATGGTTGAGTACGCTCACAATTCGTTGCCAGTGGCAGCCACGGGTCTCTCTCCGTTTGAGTGTAGTTTAGGTTACCAGCCACCTATCTTTCCCAGTACGGAGTCCGAGGTCACTGTTCCCTCCGCTCACGCTTTCATCCAGAGGTGCCGTCACGCATGGAGCAGAGCCCGTGAGACTCTTCTCCGGGTGGGGGCGCGCACCAAGGCTAAGGCCGATCGCCACCGGTTGAAGCCTCCGGTATACGTCGTTGGCCAAAGAGTGTGGCTTTCTACTAAGAACATTCCACTCCGATCCGTTTCGAACAAGCTTCCCCCAAAATTTATCGGCCCGTTCAAAGTCACCAGGATCATTAGTCCGGTGGCGGTCCGGCTCAAGCTTCCTCCGGCATATAGGAGAATTCATCCTACCTTTCATGTGTCTAAAATAAAACCTGTGTTTTAGGCACGCATTAACCCACCGGTCCCGGTTCCCCCGCCGCCACGACTTGTTGATGGGGAACCCACCTTTTCTGTCAATTGTATTTTGGACTCTAGAAGGGGACGCGGATTCCAGTACCTGGTGGACTGGGAGGGTTACGGCCCGGAGGAGAGAAGTTGGGTACCTGCTAGGGACATTCTGGATCACTCCCTTATCGATGATTTCAATCGACAGGTAAATTCGCCTGGGAACGCCAAGAGGCGTTCCTGGGGGGGGTATTGTCACGGTTCATGAATCCACTGCCTCTCTCTCTCTCTCTCTCTCTCTCTCTCTCTCTCTCTCTCTCTCTCTCTCTCTCTCTCTCTCTCTCTCTCTCTCTCTCTCTCTCTCTCTCTCTCTCTCTCTCTCTCCCGTGTTTGTGTTTCTTGTTGTCCGATCGTTCTTACTTCCCTGAGGTTGTGTTTTTACTTCCCTGAGGTTGTGTCGTGTGTCCGTGCTCATCTCTCGCCGCCCTTGTGTGGATTATCTGCTGTGCTCCTTCCTACCCATCCGGACACACTCCCCTGGATTTCTCAGCACGCTATCACCGGAAGATGCGCCCTAGTCCCTGGGTCGGATTCCGTCTGAGTACAGTCTGTCTGTCCTGTTGCTGCTGTAAATTGTATTCATTAAACCATCGTTGCTTGCATCTTGCATCCGCCTCTGTATTGTCACAGTTTGCGTTATATAACATTTTCTGATTAATTGTGCACACATGGACGCCAGACAAGCACCTACCACGATGGTCTGTTTCTGATGACTGGGATGAATGCAGGAGCAGGACACCCTATTTTTGACTGATGACTAATATACGGGCATGTACGTGATAGGCCTATCTGACTTATATGATTATGATGGTCATAAAGGGTATTTTCTACAAGTTATTTAAAATATGATGAAAACAACTACAAAGGGAAAAAACACATTTGAATAAATGTGGGTTTTGCCACTATGCAATATATGTCACAACAGGTGTAAATGGGTCATGACAGTCATGACAGTGTTATGGCCCTATTATGAGAGGTTATGAAATTATAACATGGTTCTGAGGGTGTCAAGTAAAGTGTTATGCAATTTCACAAGTCGTTATGTGTAAAGTTTTCTCCCCCACAAAAATAATTTACATTGGGATAATACAGTAGATACAAATCTAATTCTATTTTCCTCCATAGAAGATTTGTATTTGTATTTGTACATCTGGTTGAATATTTGGTACATTTGGTGGATACATTAGATACGAATAAAAATGAAAGCGCTGGGTTTATGTAAATCTCTCTTGGTATAAATTTACAGATTATCTCATTGCTCGTCCATTAAATTTAAAAAAACACTTACACTTGACTTTATCTCCATTCTGCCGTATGATGAATAGTTGTGGCAAGGAGTTACACTACATGATGCAACATTAAACACTCACAAGGAGATTTGTAAATGGTTTCTGTCTTTCTATCACAGTGGATGAGATAGCGAATGACGGTAACGACTGTATGTTGTTTTCCCAGTCATGATGATCATAAAATATGCCAGTTGTTAGCTAGTTCCATATGTCATCCAATCAGCATAAAGCTCAACCCCTTCATGATTTACTCTTCAAAGTGTAAGGACCATTTCTAAATTCAAATTCAAATCAAATGTTATTTGTCACAAGCTTCGTAAACAACAGGTGTAGACTAACAGTGAAATGCTTCCCTACAGGCTTATCCTAACAATGCAAAGAGAAAGAAAATAGAGAAATAATAGAAAAGTAAAACATGTAATAATAAAAGTAGTAATAAATACACAATGAGTAACGATAACTTGGCTGTATACACGGGTACCAGTACCGAGTCAATGTGCAAAAGTACGAGGTAATTGAGGTAGATACTCTAGGCTCTGTAGCCACTTCTAGCTCACTAGCAATTCTCCTAAAAATGTACGGGAAACCAGTCTACTAAAGTGCTGACTGAGATACATTTGAGTGCAAACAATTCCAAGTTGAACAACTACACAGTGAAAACAGTTTGATGAAGCTTCTGTGTTGTGTAAGAGGTCCACTGCAAAATGGCTTTAAGGAGAAGAAAATAATTGACAGCTGAGTGTGTTTTTCTTATGCAAAAATAACACTGGGAACCCTTTCATCTTGGCCTGTCAATCCACTGTGAGGTTTGTGAAGCATCAGCCACTCTCTTTTAATATGAGATCAACGCATTGTTCATTTTAATAATATTTTTTCTAGTTTAAATTTTAATTTCACACTCATACATTAATACTGTGGAAAATGTCCATCTCCGTGTCCTCCAGTAGATTGGGTTAAGATTTATTCTCAAGCCTCGCTTATTTCATTATCTATACTTTATATCCTACTGTATCAGGCTATTACTATGCGTGATATCTCTTCTATACTGTGTATGTGACAAATAAAATGATTTGATATGAGCGAGAGGATAGAGGAACCAACTCATTATTTACTGTACTCTCTAAAAGAGCAGTAACTGGACTTGGCGTGGAAGTTGATGTGATGATATTTGTCTTCACACGCTCCATGCCCACTTCTGCATCACTGCTTTGATGTACTGGGCTTTAGAAAACCCCGCTGACTTTTTTGCTTCTAATTGTACTTGCAGGGTATGTTTGTGTGTGTGTTTGTGTGTGTGTGTTTGTGTCTTATCCACTGATTTATTTATATCCTGATGCCACTGTCATATCCCAGCAGGCCACAACAGCGAGTCATTGTCACTGTTAAATAAGGCTGGAATACAGTCTTAAAGGGGCAATCTGCAGTTACTACATCACTTTTCGGACTTGTGAATGAGTTATATGTACCCCTTGATTCTTGAAGAATAGAACTTATAATTGACTCATGAGCTCAGTTCAACTGTCGTACCCCATCAGAACTCAAAATATAAGTGTTTGCATCCAAAGTTCTGTCTTTGAATTTGAGAGGTTTGAATTTTGAAAGAGTTTCTTTAGCCCCATCCCTCAGCTTTTTACCAGAACAGGGGAGACGCTTTATTGTTTTGATTGTCGCTTAATTTTTAAAAACTTTATTTAACTAAGCAAGTCAGTTAAGAACAAATTGTAATTTACAATGACGGCCTATCCTTTCCAAATCCTAACCCCAACAACGCTGGGCCAATTGTGCATTGCATTATGGGACTCCCAATCACAGCCGGTTGTGATACAGCCTGGAATCGAACCAGGGTCTGTAGTGACACCTCTAGCACTGAGATGCAATGCCGCTGCGCCACTGTTTTTCCTGTGTTTTGTATCAGCTGATGACAGTGATAAAGTGTACTGTAAACATTCTGTCAGTGTTATTTCTTGACAGTTGCTGGTTGAAAATATAATCTACACAGGACTTTCCAATCAATAGGTTGGTTTTCATGGGTGGGAGTTTCGGCTTTCCATGGTGACATCTCCACACTGTAAATTGATTAATGGACCCATAGCAAAGAGACTTCCAAGCTTCTCTGCCTATAACAGCTAGTTTCCATTCTCCCTAGACTAAAGGATGATAAATTTGAATTTATTCAAACGTCAATTTCCATTAATACACAGCTAAGCATAATTAACACCCCGTCTAGGTTGCTGTTGTTGCAACTATATTGGACATTCATCAAATGTAAAGCATAAAGTTGAGGGTTTTCATTGTTAACTGCATTTCACACACACACACACACACACACACACACACACACACACACACACACACACACACACACACACACACACACACACACACACACACACACACACACACACACACACACACACACACACACACACACACACACACACACACACACACACACACACACACACACACACACACACACACACACACACACACACACACACACACAGATGTACGGACAGATCCATTGTCATGCAGTGTGCCATTGTCTTTTTGCTGTTTGTCTCTGTTGTTGGGGAAACACCTGAAGATTGCCATGTCAGAGCGGTGATTTCACGTAGAGTGTGCGCTGGCACATCACATAAGGGTTAATATTGCTCCACATGGCCTGCTGAGCCTGAAAAGCAAAACAAATGAGTCATTGCTCAGATATGTGTTAATAATAACTGACCGTCTATGAGGGCCTGGGCAGTTTGAATGGATACTGGTTTATTTAAAAAAATATTCTGCTAGGACTAGAAGGTTATGCCAGTTGACGCTGAGAGAAAACTGATCAGGTCCATGAAGCTGTTATGTATATAAATGTACTGTGCATGTCTTCCAAAGGATTTGTTATTGGGAAATGCCTATATGGCAAAATGGTAAAGAGATTAAATTATTAGAGGCCAGTAATTCTGTGTCCTCACATTACTCTAGTGTAGATGACTATTGCCCTGAAGTGTCTAAAATCAGACAGTGGGCCTTAGAGACGGTGTCAGCCACCCTTTTCCACACAAGCACACACGTCCCCTTGAATGTCCAAAGGCCCATGTCTGAGTGCTGTGACACAACCATCAGTGGTGTGCGCACACACACACACACACACACACACACACACACACACACACACACACACACACACACACACACACACACACACACACACACACACACACACACACACACACACACACACACACACACACACACACACACACACACACACACACACACACACACACACACACACACACACACACACACACACACACACACAATTTGGGGAGCTGGACAACGGTGGCCCTCTCCCGGCGGCTGGTGTCTCCGGGGGAGTTGGGATATGCAAGAAACACATTTCCATTACACTCTTGTACAAGTGTGTGACAGGACAAATATAATAACCCCCAAATGATTAATTAGCATCACACACAAAGACACATGGTCCACGTGCAGAGACTGAAAGGATTTGTATAATATCTGTATATTACATTTCTACCTGTGATTACAAAAGTACAATGATTCATGTTTTGCTTCAGCTTGAGATTAAGAATCAGTGGTAGACTTTGTAAGTGCATGAAGAGGTCAACTGCACAAAGTCATATGCCTGTTTGTTGAAACTATACTTTCAGTTTCTGTTGATGCTATGTTCCAGTCTTACGTCTGCTAGCACATGATAGCAATAGCAGGAAGAAGTATTGGGAAACTAACTGAAAATAGCAATAAGCTGAACTCTGCCTAGCAGAGACATCTTTGTATTAGCAACTATTAATTATGAGTTTATATATATTAAAGTTAAGGGACATCACCCTGGGTGGGGTGATCCTCAGTAGGGATAAAAAGGGAAAACACCATCTTTTGTACTGAGTGTGTCACTTGCAAATTACTGTAAGTGTATACTCTGGGTTGCAATCCGGCTTGCAATCCTTATTAAACAAACTAACCTCTGCTCAAAGAAGTTTCCTGTGGTAACTTGTATAAAACATAGGGCAGAATTCCCTTACAATTCTTGGTGATGAGGATGGGATAGATAACAGCAGTCTTCAACTGATTCCAGAGGGACGAGAGGTCAAACATGCACAGGGGTGACCCAGGGAATTCTCACTCCACATAAGAGGTTGGAGCAGATGAAACCTGCCTGAAATCACTGGAGCAAGGGAGACTGTCTACTCTATCCCAAACAAATGTAGGTAAGACCTGGATTCTTTGATCATGGGTTAATGAGCTTAGTTTTAAGAAAATAGAATTGTTCGAGTTTCTAAGAACTAGTCGAGCCTAGTAAAATAGAATTAGTCTAGCCTAATTCTGAGCGTCTTGAAGATGAACATTTATTAAAAGATGGTGTCGTTAATGTTAAATTGGAAACTGTAACGTTGAGTGTTACCCGATAAGAAAACTTATTGTGAGATAGTGGTTTGAAAGTGTAAAAGGCTGTTATAGTACTCATCAGACATATACTGGGAAAGTGATAAAAGTGCATTTGGGAGAAGATATACTTTGCAGTTCTTTCCCTTTTGGGGGAAAACGAGCTCGAGATTATTATTACAACGATCAGGTTGAATTAAGATCAGGTTTTTCTTTCCATTTGTGAGCATATGTAAATCGATTGCTTGTTTGTACTGTAAATAATTATCTGTTATACTGATCAATATTGTTTTTCTCTATTTTACAGAGGGGAAAAAAAGAAAACCGGTGGTTCCTGAGGACACCGGACCGAACCGATCCATGATGAGACTATAGGGAGAGTGGGCAACAAGTGAGATCCCACTGTGGCACAAGGAAGATGGTTTTCCACTAGGAGGGACATTGAGCATGAAGAAAGTGGAAGAAATACAACGGAGACTTGAGAACTATAAAAGACAAAATTAAAAGGGAAAGCCAAAAGTGAACTGGGGGTATTTAGAAAATGGGAAGTGCACGGAGCTGTGTGTATGAACTGTGCGGGATGGGAGTACAAAGAGCCAGATGAGGTCTGGGAACACATAAATCTTGCCGAAAGACAATTCTCAGATATAAAAGAAAAGGAGAAGACAAAGAAAGACACCAAACTACAGATGGCCCAGCTGGTTTTCTAATCCCCACATCCACAACATATGCAACCAGAGGGCCGCCAAGAGCGAAAGGATCAGGTCACCCGCGGAGTGGTGGTGGAGAACGAGCCCGGGGAAGAGGCCATGGAAGAGGAAACTCAAAGACTTTCATCTGCTATACCTACAATCAACCTGGCCATACTTCCCGCTTCTGTCCCCAGAAAGGCTCCTTTGTATTCGGCCAACCTGGTCATTCTCAGAGAGCCCAAACGCCCAGAACCAACAGATCGTGGACCCTGGCTGACTGCCCCTCCACACACAGCGCCGCACAACCCAGGGTTCTGACGAGGTGAAGGAGAAGAGGAAGTTGAGACAAAGACAGAAGATAGTGCTAATCTAGTGCCACAGTTGGTGAAACTGTTCTCCTCTTTCATCAGTCGCCCATGGTGCAAGTTCAGATAGAAGGTAAGTTGATTGAATTTCTATGCGATACGGGGGCAAAAATATAGTTTATTAATGCAAAATCATACCTAGACCCTCTGTCTGAAGCTCCTGTCATTTCGGTTGGGGCATCGGGAGTGCCCATGACTGACCACATAACTAAACCACTTATGACGAAGTTGGGAGACATGACTTTACCGCACACTTTCCTGGCCTCTCCACATTGTCCTAAATATTTGTTGGCCAGAAACCTACTATGCACATTTGGGATTGAGGTTCACTGTGATACTAGTGGAGTGAACATTTCTACTCCTCTGAGTTGTGAACAATTGGTACAGGTCCATTTGGATTCTTTAGATTTGTTATACTCTGACAACTTAGTTGACGGGAGATGACCAAAGATATTGTGAATTTGGCTAAACATTGGTGGGTAACTCGGGGGGGAAGTTAAAGAACCCGATGATTTGCATTGTACCGCATATTATTCAAAACACTGCTGAGATGAGGGGTTTGAAATAGACGGGGGTATTGATAAGCCTGATGATTTACAACTCCTTAATATGTATTTAGAGTACATAAAGATTTTGTGGGGATTACTGTGACACTTAGGGTGACTCAGAAAGGATTTTTCAGAGGAAATGGGGCTGTTCCGCATTTATCTGTAGCTAAACTTGACACTTTGGAATGGAAGGACTTAGGACTAGCTTTAGCCGCTGTTGAGCAGGATGATGATTGGGTAATGGATCATGATGGGAATAGAGTGTCGCCATCATTACAAATTGTTGTCATGACGTTGCCCTCTTTGGGTATAGCAAGCCCCATCCCCTTCTCCCTGCCTCCTTCAACTAGGCTGCTGTGTTCAGAGAGAGGTCGTAAATTCCTGAGAAGACCCTGCCACATGGCCACATAGTATAAGAGGCAGAGTAAATTTTCAATGAGCACAAAGGAATTTCTTCCACCTCACAGAACTTGAGGTACGAACAACTTTCATGTTCTGGAGAAAGTATAAAAGATCGGTGAAGAATCCAGCTAAGAACTGGTCCCTTTGTCACAACTTGGGGAATCTCATGGGAGACGGTGTGGCCACATTACCATAACACTGTTTATATAATAGCCTCAGATATGAGGTTTACCTCAGATATGAGGTTTACATCTAATTGTTGTATAAGATGAATGAATGAGTATGATACTGTTTGTAAAATTGTTTAATGAAGGAAAATACAATTCCCGTTTGATTTGAACTAAATCAGAGGACTGCCCCTGAGCCCAGTTAGGGTCAGGCCTCCTGGGACAGCCCCTTTTCTGCAATTCCGAATAAAACCCAACTTTGAGAAATTATCACCAGACCATGTTTTTCTCCATTAGGAGAGGACAAAGGTTGTAGACCATTGCTGAATCTTTTAACCATACCACATGGTTAAATTTTTGACTATTGATGCTGACAGAATAAGAACAAGTCGTTGATATTAATTACTAGTCTGCATCTAGGAATTCGGTATCATTGAATGCAAAGAACGACAACCGCTGAAACATCCATTCTATAACAAATGTCACTCTGAACTCTCCCCTCTAACCGAGAGAGAGAGAGAAACTCTCCAACAGAAACAAACTTTTCACCAGCGATCAAGACGACACACTGAGCATAAATATATATATTGATTGCAATTGTACCCAAATAAGTGAGCGTACATGTGCAAAGGATTAGCATTTAAATTGTTATAATTATCACTCTGTAGTGACTTCTTAGTCGACCCCCGCTTCCCTTTTGTCTAACAAGCCGCCATGCCGGTTTAGCCCACTAGGGCACATTCTCCTATCATTTCTTGTAACCACATTTACCTTGTTTGTTTATGCATTTCTGTGAATTACGTAGTTAGAAATAAATGAATGATTGAAGACAATTGATGTATGGATGACGTTTGGAATAAGACTAACGTGAGGTAAAGTAAATAATTCATTAATCAGAAGACTATGGATCAGATATGAAAATATCTGAAATGTTATATTAGGAAATTATAACCTTGTAATCTGAATAATTTTCTTTGGTGCCCCAACTTCCTAGTTAATTACAGTTACACGATTAATCAGTTGATCGCGTAATACTAATTACAGAGAATCTTTGATAAAAAACTATAAGTCTTCAATTTAATGATAGTAAAGACACAATATTTTTGAAATAATGTGTTTATTTTATGTAACCCCTGTAGTGAGAACCACAACTCCAATAGAGCCAGTATTGGAAATAGAGGACGTTTTTTCTCTTAGGTACTACTTTTAGACCATTGCGAGCACAGTATCCCTTGAGCAAACAAGCCCAAGAGGGTATTGCTCTAGTACATGCGGCTTTGGTTAAGAGGGGAGCAATTGTTCCATGTCCTGATACACCCTGTAACCCACCCATTCTTCCTGTAAGAAAAGGGAATGAAGATTGGAGATTTGTACAAGACCTGCGGGGTGGTAATCCCCCAAGGTTTTGTTTTGCCACCCGCCTCATTTTCGGCAGCTTTATCTGAAGATTTAGAGGGTTTTGTGATGCCCCAGGGTATCACTCTGATTCAGTATGTGGATGATCTGTTGCTCTGCTCTCCATCGAAGGCTGCATGTGAGGTTGATATTGTCGCATTATTGAACTTCCTGGCTGAAAATGGTCACAAGGTGTCTAAATCAAAATTGTGGTGTATTAGACAATCCGTAAAGTATTTGGGTCACAATGTCACTCCTGAAGGGAGAAAATTGGGTACTGAGAGAGTAGAACCTGTATTGGCCAGTGCCTAAACCTCTTACCAAACAACACATTATGTTATTACTGGGGATGGCTGGCTACTGCAGAGCCTGGATGCCTGACTATGGTGAAACAGTCGCTCCCCTTCAAGCATCACCAAATGACCACACAGGATCCTATTATTTGGAGTGAGGATGATGAATCAGCCATAGTTGCTCTAAACCAAAGGATGACTATTTAACCATGTCTGGATTTGCCATACCATTCCAAACTTTTTAATTTGATTGTGGGTGAGAAATGAAAAGAAAAATGAATTAATGAAAGAAATGAACCTGTCCTTGGTGCAATGCTTGCCTCTGAAGTACGTGAGAGGAAGGACCTCTGACGGCACTGGCCCCACATGAGGTAAGCACATGAGGTATTGTGGTCCTTCTGTAGCTCAGTTGGTAGAGCATGGCGCTTGTAATGCCAGGGTAGTGGGTTCGATTCCTGGGACCACCCATACGTAGAATGTATGCACACATGACTGTAAGTTGCTTTGGATAAAAGCGTCTGCTAAATGTCATATATATATATATAGGTTGACAACAGAATAACGATGATGGGCTGTGAGGAGAAATGGTAAGGTATTGTCAAGCACTTAACAGGGTTTTGAAGACTATATTCCCTCAGGTAAAGGTGCCCTAACTTTCCCGAAGGAGGGACCTCTGCATGACGTGCAACCAGGTAACTGGGTGGTGATAAAGGACATGAAAAGAAAGAACTGGCACCAACCACGGTGGAACGGACCATTCCAGGTGTTTCTGGTGACATCCACCGCTCTCAAAGTAGCTGAAAGAGGAACCTGGACACACGCATCTCACTGCAGGAAGATCGCTGACCCAACATAAACATGAACTGGGATACACTGACCTTGCTGGTATTTTGAACTTTCACCATAGCTAAGAAATATAATAAAAGAATAAAGGTTTCATAGACTCTGTTAAAGTACCTGATGAATTACACAGTGGCTGTGTGATACGGGGCAGCTTTGTTCCAAAGGGGAAGGGGGGAGACTGTTGGGTAACGGTCAACCTATTCCAGATGAAAATAGCCCTACAGAACATCCTGGGGAAGCTCATCAGATCTAAAAAGGCACAACGAACTCTGACTTTAGTGTTGTCTGACATACAGGAAATACGAATGAAAATGCCATCAACATTGTTGGAAGGATATATGACTATGGTTGAGTGCCATGCTATTCAGCGACAATGGACCTCTAATGAACTCTTTACATATATGAGAGAAATATTGCTTTAAGCTGTTGATCCTACCCCCTACTTTTTCGAACATTCTGTTAAAAATCGCGCAATATTTGAGCGCCCTGCTACTCATGCCAGGAATATAGTATATGCATATGATTAGTATGTGTGGATAGAAAACACTCAGACGTTTCTAAAACTGGTTAAATAACGTCTGTGACTATAACAGAACGTGAGTTTCATCGAAAAGCGCAGGAAAATCTGATCACTGAAAACTGGAAAATATATCAATGCGCCACTTGAATGTATTGTTGAATGGAAACCACATTACCTGGAGCCGAGGTTGCAATACCTACAGCTTGCACATGATGTCAACAGTCTTGTCATTTGCCTAGGATTTGTTTCTTGGTCAAACGAACAAGAGACAGCCCATTTATTCCGGTCTCCAACAGGGTATTTTGGTTGAGATTTATCCGGACATTATTTCAAGACGTAGAGCTATAGAATATACATCGCCCAGTGATCAATTTGATCGATTATTAACGTTTACTAATACCTAAATTTGCATTATGAAAGTATTTCGAAGTGTTTTGTGAAAGTTTATCGTCAACTTTTTTTATTTAAAAAAATGACGTTGCGTTATAAAATGCTGTTTTTTTCCTTGATCACACAGTCTTCATATGGACCGATTTAATCGAAAAAAGACCCAATAGTGATGTTTATGGGACATCTAGGAGTGCCAACAAAGAAGATTGTCAAAGGTAATGAATGTTTTATATTTTATTTCTGCGTTTTCTGTAGCGCCGATGTTACGAATCCCTTTTGGCCCGACAGTCTAGGGGGGATGGTAATGAGATCCGTAACATAGCTCATGCAAATTATTATTGTGACAAAGTAAAAGTGTGAATGAAATAACCACGACAACAGAAATCTACCGTCAAACTCTAGGTTTATTTATAAACACGCGGTAATGGGGAGAACAGGAAAAGGGGCTGAGCTGGACCCAAGGAAAGAAACAATAAGTATTCAAAAACACCCCTAAGCTAGACTAGCCTACTTTAACAACAGCTAACTAACTAACCAAAAATACAGTGGGTGGTCCGCCCAGTTCTATTTATTTAACAAAGTTCACCTACGGGTAGTGTATGCCCATGGGCGACTTGTCTTGGTTTCCCCCTTTTCCCACCAGCAATCAAACACAAACACCATAAACAAAAACAATTCTCACAGGTGATGACAAAGTGCTATGAGGTGCTTAAACAAAAGAGAGGTTAAGACATAAAGCGAGAGTGAAACACAGAGACCTACAGACATGGCATTTACAGAGAGATTGAGCTGAGCTGAGCTGATGAACAAACAAATGATGGGGTTTTTAAACCATGGGGAAGGAACTGTGATAGGTCAGGAAATAGGAGGAGGTGTGTCTTCTGATTGATGATTGATTGTTGACTGATTGGGGAGTGATGATTTTCACCTGTGAGGGGAGAAGGAGAGAAAAGAAACACACACACAGGATACACACACACACAGGATAACTGTATCCGTAACAGCTGACTATGCTAATTATTTTGTTTACGTCCCCTGCGGGTCTTTAGGGGTGTTGCATGCTATCAGATAATAGCTTCTCATGCTTTCGCCGAAAAGCATTTAAAAAATCTGACTTGTTGGCTGGATTCACAACGAGTGTAGCTTTAATTCAGTACCCTGCATGTGTGTTTTAATGAACGTTTGAGTTTTAACGAGTGCTATTAGCATTTAGCGTAGCGCATTTGCATTTCCAGATGTCTAGATGGGATGCCTGCGTGTCGGGTGGAGGTAAGAGGTTAATAATGCTGTGTGTTATGATTAAACTAACGTGTAAAATTTGTTTTTCTACCATTACCACAACCATCATCGTTTGAGTACAGGAAGATTTAGGAAGACTGAGTACAGGAAGTACAGGAAGACTTTTCTGCACCTTTGGACAGTACATTAAATAATTTCAAACTGATATAACAACCATCAACATCAAAGCCTCCTCTCTGTGTGTACTTAAAGACACCCCCATTGGGATGCTACACCTTTTGCCATTTGGGGAAAGGTTTAGATCAGGAAATTACCCTTTAGAATAATGACGAATGGATTCAGTTTACGGTACAGGACAAGAAGGAAAGATCGGTTATAAGCTATTTAGTCATTGTTAGCCACTGCTAGCGGCCTTTACCTTCTGCACAGATACCAGCCTTATTTTTTTTGCCAGCCTACCAGTAATGGACTGTCTCTCCACTACAACGCCGGATTCCTGCCGTAATCCCTGGACCATTACTCCTGATCTTCACAGCTAGCTAGAACCCACCGAGTTACCCAGTACCGAAGCTATCCCTGAGGCCCACCTCCCGGCCTACTCAGTTGTTCACCCGGACTCTGCCCAAACACGGCTAGAACACACTACTCCACCGGATCCTTGATGTAAGCTCTGGACCTTGGCACCGGATCACCACTACTACCGAGTGGCTATTACGCCCCTGCCCCAAACCAAGCACCAGTTAGCCGTGAGCCAGGCGCATATCCCGGCTCTATGTGTAATTAATCGACCCTCTCCACCCCGTCATCGCCATTTTACCTGTTGTTCATTTAGCTGATTAGCTGTTGTTGTCTCACCCGTTATAGTCTTAGTTAGCTCTCCCAATCAACACCTATGATTACTTTATGCCTCGCTGTATGTCTCTCTCATATGTCAATATGCCTTGTATACTGTTGTTTAGGTTAGTTATCATTGTTTTAGTTAACAATGGAGCCCCTAGTTCCACTCATCATACCTCTAATACCTTCTTTGTCCCAACTCCCACACATGCGGTGACCTCACCCATTATAACCAGCTTATCCAGAGATACAAGTTCTCTTATCATCACTCAGTACCTGGGTTTACCTCCACTGTACCCACACCCCACCATACCCGTCTGCACATTATGCCCTGAATCTATTCTACCACGCCCAGAAATCTGCTCCTTTTATTCTTTGTCACCAACGCTCTAGGAGACCAGTTTTGATAGCCTTTAGCCGTACACTCATCCTACTCCTCCTCTGTTTCTCGGGTGATGTGGAGGTAAACCCAGGCCCTGCGTGTCCCCAGGCACCCTCATTTGTTGACTTTTGTGATCGAAAAAAGCCTTGGTTTCATGCATGTCAACATCAGAAGCCACCTCCCTAAGTTTGTTTTACTCACTGCTTTAGCACACTCCGCCAACACTGATGTCCTTACCATGTCTGAATCCTGGCTTAGTAAGGCCACCAACAATTCTGAGATTTCCATACCCAACTACAACATTTTCCGTGAAGATAGAACTGCCAAAAAGGGAGGAGTTGCAATCTACAGCAGTTCTGTCATACTTTCCAGGTCTATACCCAAACAGTTTGAACTACTGATTTTAAAAATGAACCTCTCCAGAAATAAGTCTCTCACTGTTGCCGCCTGCTATCGACTCCCCTCCGCTCCCAGCTGTGCCCTGGACACCATTTGTGAATTGATCACCCCCCATCTAGCTTCAGAGTTCATTCTGTTAGGTGACCTAAACTGGGATATGCTTAAAATCCCGGCAGTCCTACAATCTAAGCTAGATGCCCTCAATCTCACACAAATCATCAAGGAACCCACCAGGTACAACCCTAAATCCGTAAACATGGGAACCCTCATAAACATTATCCTGACCAATTTGCCCTCCAAATACACCTCCCCTGTTTTCAATCAGGATCTCAGCGATCACTGCTTCATTGCCTGTATCCGCTATGGGTCCACGGTCAAACGACCACCCCTCATCACTGTCAAACGCTCCCTAATACACTTTTGCGAGTGTCGTGGTGAATCTTAACAAAATGTAACACTTACAAGAAGTTGTGAATTCAATATAGACTTTTAATACAAACATATCAGAAGCCTAGATGGTCCGCGGAACACACCCTTGTCCAGAGCACTGGCTCTGATTTATACACATACAACATATGAGTCCATCCCACATGCAAATGAAGTTTACTTCCCTCAGCCCATCTGCCACCATTATATCCCAATCTGTGTATCCTGCTTGTTCAGCTTGCTAACGCCCATATCCGCTTTCAGTTAAGTTATAATGGTGACAGGACCTCTTGATGTCCCAAAAATAATACATGCCTATCTTATGCTATGTGCCCCCTTACGTTCAGCCTGGTGTGTTCTTTGGTATGTCTGTCCTTATTAGGATTCGTAGACTATGTGTCTCTTCTGACATTCCTTCAGAATCTTCATGGCCTATGTCTATAGTCCATCAGTTGGTCATTTGGCTGACCCCCTCCTTTGTATGTCCCTCTGACCTTGGTTTGTCCAGCTGTCCTATGCTCTCATGGCCTTACTCTGGCCTCCTGTCCTATACAATAGACAATTCATTTTACCAGAATGGCAAATGCACTCTAAGTGTATCTTTCTCTTGTGTTACAGTATTATGTTCCTCCCTATATGTACATCTTTCTCCCACACGAGCAGGCCTCTAATGGACCTGGCCCGGGTATCCTGGAAGGATATTGACCTCATCCCGTCAGTTGAGGATGCCTGGTCATTCTTTAAAAGTAATTTCCTCACCATCTTAGATAAGCATGACCGTTCAAAAATTGCAGAACTAAGAACAGATAAAGCTCTTGCTTCACTCCAGACCTGACTGCCCTTGACCAGCACAAAAACATCCTGTGGCGGACTGCAATAGCATCGAGTAATCCCCACGATATGCAACTGTTCAGGGAAGTCAGGAACCAATACACACAGTCAGTTAGGAACGCAAAGGCTAGCTTTTTCAAGCAGAAATTTGCATCCTGTAGCTCTAACTCCAAAAGTTTTGGGACACTGTAAAGTCCATGGAGAACAAGAGCAGCTGCCCCCTGCACTGAGGCTAGGTAACACGGTCACCACTGATAAATCCATGATAATCAAACATTTCAATTAGCATTTCTCAACGGCTGGCCATGCCTTCCTCCTGGCAACTCCAACCCCGGCCAACAGCTCCCACCCCCACCCCCGCAGCTAAGCCAAGCCTCCCCAGCTTCTCCTTCACCCAAATCCAGACAGCAGATGTTCTGAAAGAGCTGCAAAACCTGGATCCGTACAAATCAGCTGGGCTAGACAATCTGGACCCTCTCTTTCTAAAACTATCCGACATTGCAACCCCTATTACCAGTCTGTTCAACCTCTTTCGTATCGTCAGAGATCCCTAAAGATTTGAAAGCTGCCACGGTCTGCTCCAGCCGCGAACTCAGACTCTCTTCAAAGGGGGTGAAGCCCTAGACCCAAACTGTTACAGACCTATATCCATCCTGCCCTGCCTATCTAAAGTCTTCGTAAGCCAAGTTAATAAACAGATTACTGACCATTTCGAATCCCACCGTACCTTCTCTGCTGTGCAATCCGGTTTCTGAGCCGGTCACGGGTGCACCTCAGCCTCGCTCAAGGTACTAAACAATATCATAACCGCCATCAATAAAAGACAGTACTGTGCAGCGTCTTCATTGACCTGGCCAAGGCTTTCGACTCTGTCAATCACCGTATTATTATTGGCAGACTCAATAGCCTTGGTTTTTCTAATGACTGCCTCGCCTGGTTAACCAACAACTTTGCAGACAGAGTTCAGTGTGTCAAATCGGAGGGCCTGTTGTCCGGACCTCTGTCAGTCTCCATGGGGGTACCACAGGGTTCAATTCTCGGGCCGACAGTTTTCTCTGTGTCTATCAATGATGTCGCTCTTGTTGCGGGCGATTCCCTGATCCACCTCTACGCAGGCGACACCATTCTGTATTCTTCTGGCCCTTCCTTGGACACTGTGCTAAATAACTTCCAAACGACCTTCAATGCCATACAACACTCCTTCCGTGGCCTCCAGCGGCTCTTAAACGCTAGTAAATGCATGCTTTTCAACCGTTTGCTGCCCGCTCCCGCCCGCCCGACTAGCATCACCACCCTGGACGGTTCCGACCTAGAATATGTGGACAACTATAAATACTTAGGTGTCTGGTTAGACTGTAAACTCTCCTTCCAGACTCATATTAAACATATTTGAATCCAAAATCAAATCTAGAATCGGCTTTCTATTTCGCATTAACCTCTTAGCGTCCCCTGAAACGTCTGCGTCCCACCCAGCCATCAGGAAATGCAAATGCGCTACGCCAAATGCTAATAGCACTCGTTAAAACTCAAACGTTAATTAAAACACACATGCAGGGTACTGAATTAAAGCTACACTCCTTGTGAATCTAGCCAACAAGTCAGATTTTTAAAATGCTTTTTGGCGAAAGCATGAGAAGCTATTATCTGATAGCATGCAACACCCCAAAATACCTGAAGGGGACCTAAAACAAAAGAATTAGCATAGCCGGCGCTACACAAAACGCAGAAATAAAATATAAAAAATTCATTACCTTTGACGAGCTTCTTTGTTGGCACTCCTATATGTCCCATAAACATCACTATTGGGTCTTTTTTTTCTGATTAAATCTGTCCATATATACCCAAAATATCCATCTATGAAAACTGTGTGATCCAGAAAAAAACAGTTTCAAAACACGTCATTTTTTTAAATTAAAAAGTTGCCTACAAACTTTCACAAAACACTTCAAAATGCTTTTGTAATCCAACTTTAGGTATTAGTAAACGTTAATAATCTATCAAATTTATCACGGGGCGATGTGTATTCAATAGCTCAACTTCTTCAAATCATGGTCTGAAATCCCTCTTCCAAAACATCCTGTTGTACACCGGATGGTATGGGGTCTATCTTCTTCGTTTGACCAAGAAACAACCTCCAGGCAATTGCCAAGACTGGCGACATCGTGTGGAAGCTGTAGGACTTGTAATCTCGGAGCCATCTATTTTGCTGTGCCATAGACAATACATGCAAGTGGCGCATTGATGTTTTTTCCACTTTTTTGGTGATCAGTTTTCCTTGGGCTTTTTGACGAAACACACGTTCTTTTATAGTCACAGCCGTGATTTAACCAGTTTTAGAAACGTGAGAGTGTTTTCTATCCACACATACTAATCATATGCATATACTATATTCCTGGCATGAGTAGCAGGGAAATGTTGAAATGTTGCGCGATTTTTAACAGAATTTTCGAAAAAGTTGGCCTAACCACACACGCAAGAATACATACAAAATCTGCTTTTTAACAAATATACGTCCGCTCACACAAATATATGTACACATACAAAGACACACCACCATACACACAAACAGTTTAAAGCACATTTCCTATGGGTGGTAAAGTGCTACCAGATGGATTATCTTAAAATATATAACTTGAAAAAGAACAATACAAACAAAATAAAAAGATGACAAAATCATTTTCCAAAAAGCCTGGACTTGATCTGCCCACGTGGGCTTTCATTAGTTGCCTTAGTATTGTCAATGCTGAACTATCTCATCCACAAAACAAAACCACAAGAAAGGCATGGGTAAAGCTCCTCTCTCTCCTTCCACCCCTGAAGTGGGGCTTTAAAATACCCAGTGACCGTTGAACAACCTTGCAGAATCCCACTGCATGGGATAGGCTACATGGTGGTGCTATGAATACTTTCAGGCTCAGATGCTCGCCCCTGCTGTGGATGGGAAAACGCTGGGCTTTGGCTAAGCTTTTGGCAGAGGGTTTCAATATCCGGTCGCACACTCTGATCTCGACCCCTAGAGCAGAACACCTGGATGGAGAGAGGGAGAATACGTTTTTCTTCATAATTTATGAAGTGTGTGTGGGTGTGCTATGCATAATGTAATGTAGGTCTATTTTGGAATAAATTATTTTGGGACTTCCGGGTTGACTAAAGGTAATTAAAAAATGTATGGACCTACAGTCAATGCACATAAACTGTATGCTGTTACTCACCACAACAGACCTGTTTGGAATGAATCATGAATGAATGTATAGCCTTTAAGAGATAATTGAAAACTCTGCACAGCTCTATGAAGACATGCAAGTGGTGTGATACAGCCTCCAAGGTTTCTAGCTGAAAATAAACCAGGATAGTCATATATTCCTTGAACAGTACAACGTTTATTATCCACTTTTCCACAGCTATTGCCATAGAACACAATATTAACGCACTCATTAACCAGGAAAAATGTATTCATCGGGAAAAAAACCTGTTGTCTATACCTTGTTCTAATTCTAGAATGCCAATGGTATGCCTGATTTTCTAAAATGACTTACAAGAAATCAAAACTGAAATACAACTTTAATAATAATAAAAACACCACCAATCTGAATGGACACTTTTCTCATAGGAGGGCAAAAGGGCAGGTGCAGAGACACCTCTCAGCATTAGCCCAAGATGTAACCGAGAGACGGAAAAACAGCTTCTATCTCAAAGCCATCAGACTGTTAAATACCCATCACTAGCACAGAGGCTGCTGCCTACATACAGACTTGAAATCATTGGTCACTTTAATAAATGGAACACTCGTCACTCTAATAATGTCACTTTAATAATGTTTACATATCTTGCATTACTCATCTCTGTATTCTATTCTATACTATCTATTGCATCTTAGCATATGCCGCTCTGAAATTGCTCTTCCATATATTTATATACTCTTATTCCATTCCTTTACTTAGATGTGTGTGTATTAAGTATTTCTTGTGAAATGGTTATATATGACTTTTTAGATATTTCTGCACTGACGGAACTATAAGCACAAGCATTTCACTACACTCGCAATACCATCCGCTAAACACGTGTATGTGACCAATAACATTTGATTTGATGTACTCTTAAGGACACTAACGACACAGTTACTCCTTAAGGTCCATATGTTATTTTCAGAGGTAGACTGGATCTGGCAGCCATAACAGCCAAATACTCAATCTAAATGTGAATAGTTTCTAAGTTGCGGTATTGTTCTAGAAACATAAATCACTTTACTTTCATATCACAAATGCAAAATACACACTTACTGTACCACTCTTTTAAAACCGGCTTTGTCACAGTTGCAGCCGACAATATTTTTCAAGGACAACACATTTCTGGCAGCCTTCCTCCATTACACACAGGTGTTCGGAGCATGCCCGCTAGCCAATTAGCACAGATGGTCGCTCCTTCTTCCGTCTGTCATCTGTAGACATGCGCTGTAAAGTTGAGATATGGCCGTGTGGGAACACTAAACCTAACCCTATAAAGGTGTATATCCATTTAACGTTTTGTTTTTTGATAATTGTTTCTTATGAAAAAGAGTACAGAGTGTGATGTGTGCTTAGTTCTGTCCTATACTCCCTGTTCACCCATGACTGCACACGACTCCAACACCAT
Organism: Oncorhynchus gorbuscha; assembly: GCF_021184085.1. Taxonomy (NCBI): domain Eukaryota; kingdom Metazoa; phylum Chordata; class Actinopteri; order Salmoniformes; family Salmonidae; genus Oncorhynchus; species Oncorhynchus gorbuscha. Next base: position 20,440,669 of record NC_060175.1, on the reverse strand, counting down.
CAGTAAGTTTGCCGACCACACAACGGTGATGAGACAGCCTATAGGGAGGAGGACAGAGACCTGGCAGTGTGGTGCCATGACACCAACCTCTTTCTCAACGTCAGCAAGACAAAGGAGTTGATGGTGGACTACAGGAAATGGAGGGCCGAGCACACCCCCATCCACATCAATGGGGCTGTAGTGGAGCGGGTCAAGAGCTTCATGTTCTTAGGTGTCCACATCAATAAGGAATCACAATTGTCCACACACCAACACAGTTGTGAAGAGGGCACAACAACGCCTCTTCCCCCTCAACAACGCCTTTCCCCCCGTTGCAAGGCTGCTGGGGAGGCAGGTAGCCTAGTGGTTAGAGCATTGGGCCAGTAACCGAAAGGTTGCTAGATTGAATCCCGAGCTGACAAGGTAACAATATGTCATTCTGCCCCTGAACAAGGCAGTTAACTCACTGTTCCTAGACCATCATGGTCAATAAGAATTTGTTCTAATTAAATACAAAAATGTAAAGGACCCTGAAAAGATTCAGGGTGGGCCCTCAGTCTCAGAAAGTTTTACTGCTGCAACATTGACAGCATCTTGACTGGCTGCATTACCTCTTGGTATGGCAAATGTTTAGCTACAGAGGGCGTACAGCCCAGTATATCGCTGCCTGCTATCCAGGACCTCTATACCAGGCTGTGTCATAGGAAGGCCCTAAAAATTGTCGAAGTCTCCCAAGTCATAGACTGTTCTCTCTGCTACCACACGGCAAGCGGTACTAATTCAACAAGTCTAGAACCAACATGACTGCTTATTATCTAGCCTGTTGCCTAGTCACTTTATCCCTATATGTACTATACATATCTACCTCAACTACCACGCAACCCTGCACATTGTCTCAGTACTGGAACCATGTGTATATAGTAAAGTTATTGTTACTCATTGTGTTATTATTTATATATTTTTTGTCTTTGCATTGTTGGGAAGGGTCCATAAGTAAGCATTTCTCTGTTAGTCTAAACCTGTTGTTTACAAAACATACGACAAATAGAAATTGTACTTTATTTTGAGCATTGTGGCTCTTAAAACACCCTGTACAGAAGACTCCTTCATCTGATACACATGAAACTGAGAGTCCTGAACTGTGCACGTGCCTGGCACTATATAAAAATACAAAATATTAATGCTCTCCAACAGATACATGTTGAGAAATAATAGCAACAAAGGCACTGGAAAACCATTTAAGTTGGCTTTAGGCGCACTAGAGGGCATTAGATAGCATGCTCCCAAGTGGCACAGCGGTCTAATGTACTGCATGTACTGTTAGAGGCGTCACTATAGAGCCTAGTTCGATCACAACTGTCCGTGATTGGGAGTCTCATAGGGCGACGCACAATAAGCCCAGTGTCATCCAGGTTAGGGTTTGGCTGGGGTAGGCTGTCATTGTAAATAACAATTTGTTCTTAATAACTGACTTGCCTGGTTAAATAAAATATACATTTGTACGGAAGAGATGGTTTTAACTAATGTCAACTTTGCTTATGGAAAACCGTATCAAGTGAGTTGAAGGTTTTACGCATAGTCTGGGATCCTTGGGACGTTCCTACCCCATTGAAGTTGAAATGTAAAATGGTTAAGGTAAGGGGTCAGGTAAGGGTTATGGTTAAGGATAGGGTAAGGGTAGAGGTTAAGGTTAGGATTGAAGATTGGGACACACCAAGGAGTCCGGATAGCACTAACCTTTTAAGCATTCTCAGTTGATGGGTCTCGAGCACTGCGCGAGTGGAAATTTAAAATGTAATTTATGCAACTCCCTCGCATGCTTCAGTTATGTGGAAAGTCGGCAATGAAATTGACATTAAATGTGGAGAATGTTACATTTGCATCTGTTGGCCATCAATTAATCAATTATTAATGAATGTGCTATTGTGGGCTACTGTAGCCTACCATTTGATATAATACATATGTTGAAATTACGATGACCCTGGAATCATTGCAAATCAATTTGTTTCGCTTGTATAGCCTATCTGGAGTTGCCAAATGTATTCAAATCAATTCAAATTGTATTTGTCACATGCGCCAAATACAACAAGTGTAGACCTTACAGTGAAATGGATCTGGATAAGAGCGTCTGCTAAATGACTTAAATGTAAATGATGTAATGTAAATGCTTACATACAAGCCCTTTACCAACACTGCAGGTTTAAGAAAAATACCTAAAAAATAAAAATAGTGAAAAGTAACAATTAATTAAAGAGCAGCAGTAAAATAACAATAACAAGGTTATATAGAGGCATGGATGGTTGGAGGTTTTGCATTTTGTACTGTAGTTCATTCAATGTAATTGGAGAATCCAGTGGGTTCTGATGGTCTTTAGTAGTAGATTCTAAGATTTGTATTTGATCATGTATATGTTTTTGCTGTTTGTTCTTTGTTATAGGGCCAAAAAGATTGGAGAAGTGGTTTACCCATACATCTCTGTTTTGGATAGATAATTATTTATGTTTGTCACGCCCTGATCTTAGAGATCCTTTACATTCTCTATTTGGTCGGTCAGGGTGTGACTAGGGTGGGAAATCTATGTTTATATTTCTTTGTTGGCCGAGTAAGGTTCCCAATCATAGGCAGCTCTCTATCGTTGTCTCTGATTGTGGATCATAGGCAGCCCTTTTCCCCACCTTCTGTTGTGGGATCTTGTCTTTGTGTGTTGTATGTATTACACTCCTAGCTTTACATTCATTGAGTTGTTTATTGTTTTTGGTGGAACATTTTAAATGAAAGAAAATGTCTACCACGCTGCACCTTGGTCTTCATTTAACGATGGACGTTACAGTGTTGTTGGTTGTTTAGTGTTTTCCAATTTTCCCAGAAGTGGTTAGAGTCTATGGATTCTTCAATTACTTTCAGCTGATTTCTGATGTGTTTGTCCTTCTTTTTTCGTAGTGTATTTCTGGATTGTTTTAGTGACTCACCGTAGTGAAAGCGTATGCTCAGGTTTTCTGGGTCTCTAGGTTTTGGTTGGATAGATTTCTCAATTTCTTTCTTAGGTTTCTGCGTTCTTCATTGTTGTTCATTTTCTTTGGTTTTCTGTTTGAATTTGTTTTATTTGATAGGGAAGCTGAGAGGTAGAAATATAGTGTTTAGGTTTTCTACTGTCAAGTTTACACCTTCACTATTACAGTGGAGCGTTTTGTCCAGGCAGTTGTCTTAAAGGGATTGAATTTGTTTTTTGTAGGTTTCCACTACTTTCCTCCCGTCTATAACATTTCTTAATATTATTTAGTTCCTTTGGCTTTGATGCCTCATGATTGAGTATTGCTCTGTTCAAGTAGACTGTGATATTGCTGTGATCTGGTTTGACTGTGAATTTTGCTGTGTCAGTGGGCTGACTGTGAACGCTCAGAGAGAATCTACGTTGTTGTTGAGTGATAAAGTAGTCTACAGTACTACTGCCAAGAGATGAGTTATAGGTGTACCTACAATAGGAGTCCCCTTGAAGCCTACCATTGACTATGTACATACCCAGCGTGCAACAGAGCTGCAGGAGTTGTTTTTTTGTTGGTTATGTTGTCATAGTTGTGCCTAAGGGGGCATATGGGGGATGGAATGCTGCCACCTCCAGATAGGTCTTTCTCCCCCTGTGTGCTGAGGGTGTCAGGTTCTTCTCCAGTTCTGGCATTTAGGTCACCACAGACAAGTACATGTCCCTGGGCCTGGAAATGATTGATTTCCCCCTCCAGGATGGAGAAGCTGTCTTCATTAAAGTATGGGATTTCTAGTGGGGGGATATAGGTAGCACACAGGAGGACATTGTTCTCTGTTAAAAGATTATTTCCTTTAGAATTTCTAGCCAAATGTTCCAGTTTTGATTAATTTAATAGAGTGAGTTAGGTCTGCTCTATACCAAATTAGCATTCTCCTTGAATCCCTCCCTCTCTCTCTCTAGGTCCCTCTCTCGGCCGGTCTCTCTGTCTTTCTCTCTAGGTCACATTCTCTCTCTCTTGGTCTCGGTCTCTCTTGGTCTCAGCTTCAGTCTCTCTCCCTTTCTCTCTCTCATTGGAGTGCATGCTGGGAGTGAGTCGGGAAGCAGGAATGATTGTGGGAGCGACTGGAATTCTTTTCACTCTATTGGGTTTCAATGTCTATAAATATATATACACTACCGGTCAAAAGTTTTAGAACACCAACTCATTCAAGGGTTTTTCTTTATCTTTACTATGTTCTACATTGTAGAATAATAGTGAAGACATCGAGCCTATGACATAACACATATGGAATCATGAAGTAACCAAAAAAAAGTGTTAAACAAATCAAAATATATTTGAGATTCTTCAAATAGCCACCGTTTGCCTTGATGACAGCTTTGAACACTCTTGGAATTCTTTCAACCAGCTTCACTTTTCCAACAGTCTTGGAGTTCCCACATATGCTGAGCACATGTTGGCTGCTTTTCCTTCACTCTGCGGTCAGACCCATGCCAAACCATCTCAATTGGTTGAGGTCGGGGGATTGTCGAGTCCAGGTCATCTGATGCAGCAATCCAGCACTCTCCTTCTTGGTCAAATAGCCCTTACACAGCCTGGAGGTTGGTTGAGGCCACAGGAGATGGAGGTCATACTCATACTTCTGTCCCTTCTTTGGACACCGTGTTAACAACCCTCCAGGCGAGCTGCAATGCCATACAACTCTCCTTCCGTGGCCTCCAATTGCTCTTAAATACAAGTAAAACTAAATGCATGCTCTTCAACCGATCGCTGCCTACACCCGCCTGTCCAACATCACTACTCTGGACAGTTCTGACTTAGACAACTACAAATACCTAGGTGTCTGGTTAGACTGTAAACTCTCCTTCCAGACTCACATCAAACATCTCCAATCCAAAGTTAAATCTAGAATTGGCTTCCTATTTCGCAACAAAGCATCCTTCACTCATGCTGCCAAACATACCCTTGTAAAACTGACCATCCTACCGATCCTCGACTTTGGCGATGTCATTTACAAGATAGCCTCCAATACCCCACTCAATAAATTGGATGCAGTCTATCACAGTGCCATCCGTTTTGTCACCAAAGCCCCATATACTACCCACCACAACGACCTGTATGCTCTCGTTGGCTGGCCCTCGCTTCATACTCGTCGCCAAACCCACTGGCTCCAGGTCATCTACAAGACCCTGCTAGGTAAAGTCCACCCTTATCTCAGCTCGCTGGTCACCATAGCAGAACCAACCTGTAGGCTGATATATCTCTCTGGTCACCCCCAAAAACAATTCTTCCTTTGGCCGCCTCTCCTTCCAGTTCTCTGCTGCCAATGACTGGAATGAAATACAAAGATCTCTGAAACTGGAAACACTTATCTCCTTCTCTAGCTTTAAGCACCAGCCGTCAGAGCAGCTCACATATTACTGCACCTGTACATAGCCCATCTATAATTTAGCCCAAACAACTACCTTTCCCCCTGCTGTATTTATTTATTTTGCTTCTTTGCACTCCATTATATCCATCTCTACCTTGTACATTATTCCACTGCAAATCTACCATTCCAGTGTTTTACTTGCTACATTCTATTTACTTCACCACCATGGCCTTTTTTTGCCTTTACCTCCCTTATCTCACCTCATTTTCTCACATTGTATATAGACTTATTTTTTCTAATGTATTATTGACTGTATGTTTGTTTTACTCCATGTGTAACTCTGTGTTGTTGTCTGTGTTGAACTGCTTTGCTTTATCTTGGCCAGGTCGCAATTGTAAATGAGAACTTGTTCTCAACTTGCCTACCTGGTTAAATAAAAAAAATCCACATTTTTCTTTGAGAAAAAGAAAAAGAATGGACAAAGAAGAAGTATTCATTGCCTCAAATTAGCTGCTGGAGAGAAGCTCACTAGCCCTAGTGAAATTAGAAAGAGGGCAGCAGAGTTCTATGCTGACCTCTACAAGTGTTTTATTTTTTACCTTTATTTAACTAGGCAAGTCAGTTAAGAACAAATTCTTATTTTCAATGACAGCCTAGGAACAGTGGGTTAACTGCCTGTTCAGGGGCAGAACGACCCCTTGTCAGCTCAGGGGTTTGAACTTGCAACCTTCCGGTTACTAGTCCAATGCTCTAACCACTAGGCTACCCTGCCACCCCAGGGTGAGTGTGAGTACAAAGAGGATAAAACAGTAACACAACAGTTCTTTAATGGGCTCCCACAGGAGGCAGCAGAAGCTCAGGTTGAGCTAGAACAACCATTGTCTTTGCAGGAGCTATACACTGCATTGAAAGGCATGGGAAATGGAAGGGCACCGGGCATTGATGGGCTTCCATGTTTACTTTTAAAAGTATTTTGGGGCTATGTTGGGAGAGGATTTGCTAGCAGTAGTTAATGATAGTTTGACTGGAGGTATTACTACCGATAAGCTGCAGGAGGGCTGTCCTCACCCTACTGCCAAAAAAGGGTCACCCTAGGGAGGTGAAGAACTGGAGGCCGGTGGCCTTATTGTGCATTGATTGTAAGATCCTGTTCAAGGCATTGTCCAACAGGCTGAGGGAGGTGATGGGGCAAATCATACACACAGACCAGTGCTACTGTGTTCCCTGCAGGCAGATAGGGGATAACATTTCCCTGATTCTGGATTTTTTTTGGATGTCTCTAGGGCGATTGGGTTGGATGCTGGTCTAATTTCAATTGATCAGGAAAAGGCATTTGACCGAGTTGAACATCAATACTTATAGTGCACTTTGAGGCATTTGGTTTCAGCTCTGGTTTTATATCCATGATATAAGCACCCCTTTTAAAGTGTGTAGAGGTATTAGGCAGGGGTGTACGTTGTCGGGAATGTTATATGCCATCGCTATAGAGCCACTACTAAATAATATTAGACGTCGCATTGAAGGGGTGTACCTTTCAGAGGATATTCTTCTGCAAAGGTAAATTGGGAAAAAGTTGTGCTTTACATATTGGGGAATGGTCTGGAGGGATCATGGCTTTGCCAGGGTGGCTGGAATGGTGTAAGGAACGTTTTAAGTATATTGGAGGGAACCAAGAGGATGAGGGGACTATGGAAAAAAATTGGAATGAGGTGGATGAAATGACGTTGGTTGTTATCTCGTATGTCATATAGGGGGCACACTATTATTGTTAACAATGTGGTTGCTTCTGCACCGTGGCATCGGTTGGCATGTTTAGAGCCACTGTCTGGCCTTATGGCTAAAATACAGGAAATTATTGTAGATTTATTTTGGGATAAATATCATTGGGTTCCACAAAGTGCTCTGTATTTGTCAAAAGAGGAGGGGAGGGGAGACAAGGTCTTGTACATCTGGCTAGCAGTGGTGCTGCTTTCCGGTTCCAGTTTATTCAATAGTTGCTTTATGGACCAGAAAATGTGGTTTGGAGATTGGTGGCAGGTCTTGTATTACAGCAGGTAGGGGGATTATGTTTAAAGAAGGTTTTATTTTTGGTTGATAGTAGCTGGATTTCCAGGGAGGGAGCACCTCCATTTTACAGAGGCCATCTTAGGGTTTGGAGTATAATGAAGGTGTCAAGAAACACTACAACGGAGTCAGTGCATTGACTGCTGGAGGAACCTCTGGTGTATGGGGCAAGTCTGGATTGTACAACTGCAGCTGTTCCACATTTCGCCAAGATTCTGGTGAATGGCAAAATCATCACCCTAAAACAGCTAATGGACATGGCTGGGTCCACCTTAATGGATGGAGGACAGGTGGCTGAACATCTGGGGGTGAGATCGGAAAGGATTGTCAGACAACTGTTGGGAAGCTGCAGGAAGACTATCAGCAGAAGAGTGGATTATGCTCAACAGTCACAAGAAAAAGGTACAAGATGAAAATGTCCAATTTCAAAGACTAGGGATTACACCCAATATCTCAGAGTAATAAAGAAAGACATTATTACTGGATTTGAGAGGATTGGAAGAGGTGGGTTTGGATGAGGTGAATGTAAAGGACCTATATGTGTGTCAAGGTTTTGAATAAAGATTAATTGAAAAATAGAAAAGACACTCCTTGGAGTGTGGATCTGGGCCTTGATGATAAAGTAAAGCCAGCATGGAGAGCACTGAACAAGCCACCGTTACAAAAGAGTACTGGTGATATGCAATGGAGGGTTTTGCATGGCATCAATGCAGTTAATGCTTTTATATCTGTCATTAGCTCAGATGTTGAAGATGGATGTATAAAAATAAAGTTTTATATAAAAACTCCAAAAACTCTCTCGGTCTCTGTCTCTTGGTCTCTCTCGTTCTCAATGCAATTTCAATTTCAATTTAAGGGTTTTATTGGCATGGCAAACGTATGTTAACATTTTTAAAGTCTCTCTCTCTCTGTTTCTCTTGGACTCTGTCTCAGTGTCTCTCCTCTCTCTGTCTCTCTCCTTCTGTCTCTCTCTCTAGGGGAGCCTTTCGACAAGCATCATCCCATTGGAATAGCAACACCAGCTGGGATGCTTAATCCATGTGTCTTCTCCCTTCCATCCGTCTCAGAAAGGCGAGTAGACTCGGAGCAGTGGGAATGGATGTGGGATCTGGGAATCACCTTACCATCCACCTACAGTGACTGCCACATGATTGGTCCTGATATAATCCATGGCATAGCACATCAAATGAGCGCTTTTGTCACTTAAGAGATGGCAAAGGGTGGCGAAGAAAACATCCATAAGGTATGACCTCGAGACTGCTTTGTGTGAAAACGAGGAGTCACAATTTCCGTGAAGAATCCACTTCACCATAGAAACCATAGATGCCATGGCCCAGATATTTCAAAGTTGGACAAAAATAAAAAAAAGTATGACATGGGTTGCTGTCAGAGGCACACTAATATATATTTTTTACCATGATGCATTGCAATGGAAGTTAATTCCTTTTAAGGGACTTAATTCTCACCAGAACTAGAACATTCCATTAATTTGACGAATGTCTTGCTTTCAGCTAAGCCAGTCAGGTGCAGGCTATCGCTCAATACATAGTTCCTAACTTTGGTAAGAATAAAAGTAACCTTTTTTTTGTTTGTATTTCTTTCTAGTTGTCCTGCAGAAAATAATAATTCCACAGGTGGTAACCCCCCATTAATTTGATTTGTAGTGTTAGATTGTAACGCCAGAAAAGTGGGTTCTATTCCCGGGACCACCGGTACGTGAAATGTATGCACGCATGACTGTGAGTTGCTTTGGATAAAAGCATCTGCTAAATGGAATATATTATTGTCTTCCCAATCCTCATTTCAATTTCATAATGGCAGTACAGTGACAATGAGTGAAAGTGAAAATTAATGGGCTTCTCTCATCTTACATTCGGAAACAAGCGTTATCACATACATTAAAAACAACCTGGGCAATTTCTGCAGTGTCATGTTCGGAACAATTGTGTCTGGTCAGGTCTGATTTTGACTGAATCCCTAATGTCTGTCTAGGAAATTATGATTAAGGAACATTCCAGCAAAATTGGCAATGTCAGAACACCCAGCAGATGTTTTGCATCACATTCTGGGTGACTGGCAAACCTCATTATGCACAGACTCCCCTTGGAACGACCACATTTGAATATTCATAATGGACCACACACAAACACTTTGAATGAGTAATTGCATGTGTGCTAGTTTATTTCTGCCCAGTGTTTTATGGCAATGATATTCTCACCCAGTTATGCATCTTGCAACACACCAGTTGAACTCTGTTGACATGTTTAACCCCAGAGAGTTGGAGAATCTCATTAAGAACAAAAGCAAAACATATTCAATTTGCTTTGTAGTACCTTGATACAACTCTTCATTGACAACAGAGAGCGGAATAGAGAATGTGAGGTTGAATACAGATGAAGTGAAGACATTCAGAAGTGTGTTTTGTCCTCATGAGTTTTACCATAGCACTAGAATCATACAGGATGTCTTGAAGGGTTGTTAATTGTGTAATCATGGTAATATAGTCCAATGTCAACATACAGTACACAGCAATAATAGCATAAACTTAATGCACAGATGCAAGCAATTGCTATGTTGCAAGCACAAAGTGACAATGATAATAATTGCTTTCACATGTATTGATGGTTGCGATGTATAGCTAGACCCACTGGCTCCAGGTCATCTACAGGTCCATGCTAGGTAAAGCTCTGCCTTATCTCAGTTCACTGGTCACGATGGCAACACCCATCCGTAGCACGCGCTCCAGCAGGTGTATCTCACTGATCATCCCTAAAGCCAACACCTCATTTGGCCGCCTTTCGTTCCAGTTCTCTGCTGCCTGTGACTGGAACGAATTGCAAAAATCACTGAAGTTGGAGACTTTTATCTCCCTCACCAACTTCAAACATCTGCTATCTGAGCAGCTAACCGATCGCTGCAGCTGTACATAGTCTATCGGCAAATAGCCCACCCATTATTACCTACCTCATCCCCATACTGTTTTTATTTATTTACTTTTCTGCTCTTTTGCACACCAATATCTCTACCTGTACATGACCATCTGATCATTTATCACTCCAGTGTTAATCTGCAAAATTGTAATTATTCGCCTACCTCATGCCTTTTGCACACAATGTATATAGACTCCCCTTTTTTTCCTACTGTATTATTGACTTGTTAATTGTTTACTCCATGTGTAACTCTGTGTTGTCTGTTCACACTGCTATGCTTTATTTTGGCCAGGTCGCAGTTGCAAATGAGAACTTGTTCTCAACTAGCCTACCTGGTTGAATAAAGGTGAAATAAAAAAATAAAAAAATAAAAAATACTGGCTGTCATAGTAAGGAATGATGATGATGCCCCAGATAATGCAATGAAGTCAGTTATTTGCCATTCAAGATCTGAGAGTTTACAGAGTTATTCAGTGGTTATTTAAAGTTTTACCGACAAGGGAAATTAGGGGATATGGAAGAGATGAAAGGAAGAGTGGAGTAGGAGAGGGATGAGTGGATAGAGAGAGAGAGAGTTTATGATTGTGCAAGTTGACATATACAGAGCACATTCCATCAGGTGCTTCAGTGAGGTGCTGTTGGATGTTCATAAGAACTGCAAAACAATTTATTGCTTTAACCAGTTGAAGCTAGGGGGGCGCTATCTCATTATTGGATTAAAAAACGTGCCCGTTTAAGCGCAATATTTTGTCACAAAAAGATGCTCGACTATGCATATAATTGCCAGCTTTGGAAAGAAAACACTGTGACGTTTTCAAAGCTGCAAAGATATTATCTTTGGGTGCCCCAGAACTGACCTTACAGGCGAAACCAAGATTCAAATCAAACCCAAATCAAATCAAATCTAATTTTATTTGTCACATACACATGGTTAGCAGATGTTAATGCGAGTTTAGCGAAATGCTTGTGCTTCTAGTTCCGACAATGCAGTGATAACCAACAAGTAATCTAACTAACAATTCCAAAACTACTGTCTTATACACAGTGTAAGGGGATAAAGAATATGTACATAAGGATATATGAATGAGTGATGGTACAGGGCAGCATACAGTAGATGGTATCGAGTACAGTATATACATATGAGATGAGTATGTAGACAAAGTAAACAAAGTGGCATAGTTAAAGTGGCTAGTGATACATGTATTACATAAGGATGCAGGCGATGATATAGAGTACAGTATATACGTATGCATATGAGATGAATAATGTAGGGTAAGTAACATTATATAAGGTAGCATTGTTTAAAGTGGCTAGTGATATATTTACATCATTTCCCATCAATTCCCATTATTAAAGTGGCTGGAGTTTGGTCAGTGTCAATGACAGTGTGTTGGCAGCAGCCACTCAATGTTAGTGGTGGCTGTTTAACAGTCTGATGGCCTTGAGATAGAAGCTGTTTTTCAGTCTCTCGGTCCCAGCTTTGATGCACCTGTACTGACCTCGCCTTCTGGATGATAGCGGGGTGAACAGGCAGTTCAACTTCAAAGCTGCAACTTTATCCAGGAAATGAGCAGGATTTTTGAGGCTCTGTTTCCCATTCACTTCTTATATGGCTGTGAATATGTTGTGAACGAGCTTATGTGCTCTGCCTTTCCTCCAAGATGTCTGCAGCATTGTGACGTATTTGTAGGCATATCATTGGAAGATTGGCCATAGGAGACTACATTTGCCAGGGTCCCGTCCGGTGTCCTTTGTCCACGTTGGTGCGTAACTCTCAGCGGCAAAACTTTTACCATGCGATACAGACAGCGAGGTATCCTTCCTACCAGATTCGACATGGCTCAGCGCAAGAAGTTAAGTAAATCAATAAACTCAACAAGAAATACAAATAGACAGTTCTGTAACACAATGTAAGAGCAAGCAGGGTATAATACATTATGACTTTATTCATTATTGCATGTGCCTTCACTGCTTTTATACTTTGTTATATACCTTTTGTTGGCAATGACAGAGGTCAAACGTTTTCTGTAAGTCTTCACAAGGTTTTCACACACTGTTGCTGGTATTTTGGCCCATTCCTCCATGCAGATCTCCTTTAGAGCAGTGATGTTTTGGAGCTGTTGCTGGGCAACACGGACTTTCAACTCTCTCCAAAGATTTTCTATGGGGATGAGATCTGGAGACTGGCTAGGCCACTCCAGGACCTTGAAATGCTTCTTACGAAGCCACTCCTTTGTTGCCCGGGCGGTGTGTTTGGGATCATTGTCATGCTGAAAGACCCAGCCACGTTTCATCTTCAATGCCCTTGCTGATGGTAGGTTTTGTTACTTTGGTCCCAGCTCTCTGCAGGTCATTCACTAGCTCCCCCCGCATGGTTCTGGGATTTTTTCTCACCGTTCTTGTGATCATTTTGACCCCACGGGGTGAGATCTTGCGTAGAGCCCCAGATCGAGGGAGATTATCAGTGGTCTTGTATGTCTTCCATTTCCTAATAATTGCTCCCACAGTTGATTTCTTCAAACCAAGCTGCTTACCTATTGCAGATTGTCTTCCCAGCCTGGTGCAGGTCTACAATTTTGTTTCTGGTGTCCTTTGACAGGTCTTTGGTCTTGGCCATAGTGGAGTTTGGAGTGTGACTGTTTGAGGTTGTGGACAGGTGTCTTTTATACTGATAACAAGTTCAAACAGGTGCCATTAATACAGGTAACGAGTGGAGGACAGAGGAGCCTCTTAAAGAAGAAGTTACAGGTCTGTGAGAGCCAGAAATCTTGTTTGTTTGTAGGTGACCAAATACTTATTTTCCACCATAATTTGCAAATAAATTCATTAAAAATCCTACAATGTGTTTTTCTGGATTCTTTTTCTAATTTTGTCTTTCGAAGTGTACCTATGATGAAAATTACAGGCCTATCTCATCTTTTTAAGTGGGAAAACTTGCACAATTGGTGGCTGACTAAATACTTTTTTGCCCCACTGTATTTCTCTGAATTCAGAAGGAGCTGTTATTGAAGCCATAGTTGGAGTGACTCATACATTGTCCCCGTCACCATACAGTAATAATAAGAGAAAAGATGAAGACACATCACAGGCTGACTTTAGAAGAATCCACGTCACAGTCTGACTTTAGAAGAATCCACGTCACAGGCTGACTTTAGAAGAATCCACGTCACAGGCTGACTTTAGAAGAATCCACGTCACAGGCTGACTTTAGAAGAATCCACGTCACAGGCTGACTTTAGAAGAATCCACGTCACAGGCTGACTTTAAAAGAATCCACGTCACAGGCTGACTTTAGAAGAATCCACGTCACAGGCTGACATTAGAAGAATGAATGTCACAGGCTCACTTTTGTCACTTTGAAGCTTTGTGTGTCTGCATAATTCTGTGTGCGGAGACGGGAGTAGCTTGTGTTTCAGTGGGTGGAAAAACTGTATGTTTGTGAAAGAAAGGTGTTATCAAATTTGTTTGGCCACTGCTTGCACTCACAATAATAATTAGGCTACTTGAGTGAAGAGATTGCATTTAGAGAGCTCCCAGCTCCTTGTTCACATGTGGTTGAACTCTTGGTAATGACTAGCCTATGTGGTTAATGAACTGGCGGGACAGTCAGTTAGTGGATTGACTGCCTTATCGATTACACTTTGTACAAAGAAAACGAAATGTCTCTCTCTCTCTCTCTCTCTCTGTGCATGCTGGGAATTGTTTGAGTGAAGGAGTGCGTGTGTTGTGGAGAGTTAGATATTCACAACTTTCTTTCGGTTTGCTATTTCTTGGTCGCATTTTTTTGGTTTTCTTCTGTGCATGATTAAGGTTATTATTTTTGTTGTGGTAGAATTAAGTATTTGGTTTTTAGTATCGAAATTACCCAGATTTTTGCGGGGATGCCGTCCCTGTCACTTCAGGCACGGCTTTAGGTGTGTTACTGAAGCTGCTGTCACGGTGGAGGAATTTCTGGTTGCCGTAGGAGAGAAGGTAGGCTATGAGAATATTGCTTATGCATCCCGGATGAATAAAGCTGTGGTGGTATTTCTTCAAGAAGAGTGTCTGGTTGATCGTATGGTTGAGCATGGCGTACTTCTTAAAGGAATGTTTATTCAAGTTACGGCACTTTTTTCCCCGTCAACAAGGGTAACGATTTCAAATGTACCACCGTTTATTCCAAATGAGCTATTGGAGCGCGAGTTATTGCGTTTTGGGAAGTTCGCCAGTTCAATTAAGGTTGTCCCGTTGGGTTGAAAACACCTGGCGTTGAAACAGGTAATGTCATTTCGGCGACAGGTGTTTATGTTTTTGGACTCACCGGAGCAGACTTTAGAGTTATCGTTTAAAATCAAGTATGACAATAGAATGTATATGGCTTATGCTAGTACGGGTAGTCAACAGTGTTTTGAGTGTGGGGATGTTGGTCATAAGCGACATGCTTGCCTGAAAAGGGAGAAAGCAGAGGGAGGGGCACAGGTGGTCATCATAACGCCTGGGCCCGCTGATGTAGGGAGAGGTGAGCCGACAGCGGTAGAGCAGCCAAAAGCATCTGTTGCTGAGGAACAAGTTATCCGTGTTGAGGGCACGGAGTTGCAACTTGTATTAGAGGGAAATGTTATGCCACAGAAAAGTATTGTTGTAGAAGGTAAGGATGTATCTGAAGAGCCAGTTCCTCAGACTGGTGAGCAGGTGCCCAGTATGAGTGCTGGGGTAAAGGAGGGGGTTCATGTGGAGCTAGGCTCCCAGGGAGTGGAGGAGATGCCCACTACGAGTGCTGGGGTTCATGTAGAGCTAGGCTTCCAGGTAGTGGAGGAGATGCCCACTACTAGTAATGAGGTACAGGAGGGTTTTCATGTGGAGCTAAGCTCCCAGGTAGTGGAGGAGATGCCCACTACGAGTGCTGGGGTTCATGTGGAGCTAGGCTCCCAGTTAGTGGAGGAGATGCCCACTATGAGTAGTGATGTTCAGGTGGGGCTAGTCTCCCAGGTAGTGGATGAGATGCAAGTGGGGAGTGTTGAAAGGGATGTGGTAGAGGGGAGTCAGTTATCTGTGGTCTCAGCTGAGGATCAGGAGAATGATATGGATATCTCTTTAGATATGACAGCTGTTGGTGATGACTCAGTTTATGATCAAGAGGAGGTAAATTTGTTTCTGGATCAGACTTTTGAGAAATCTGTCAAATTGGCAGATTATTTTGATGTTGATAAGTTTGTGAGGTCAGCTGTGATGTTACAGAAGACGGTGGGGTTAGACCAATTGAGTGAGAAGAAGCGGTTTTGCTTGAGGAAATGTATTACTGCTGTTGATAATGATGATGATCATGCTTCATAGGGTGTCTTTTTTCTCATTGGTTTCTCTGTGGTTTCTTCTGCTTTTCTTTTCCCTTTTCTATATGGAAGTACTAAGGGTAGGTTCTCTTAATATTAATGGGGGAAGGGACAGGAATAAGAAGGCTTGGGTATTAGAAGTAATAAAACAGAAAAGGCTTAATGTAGTTTTCCTACAGGAGACACATAGTGATGAGGAAAATGAGGTTGACTGGGGTATGTGGTGGGAGGGGCAGCATGTACTCAGTCATGGTACTCATTTCAGTGCTGGGGTGGCAATCTTGTTTTCCTCAGGCTTAGGGGTGACTGTGGTATCTACAACAGAGATTGTCAAGGGTCGGGTTTTATGTTAGTTTTTTTTGTTTTTTGAATGTTTATGCTCCTAATGAGGGTACAGAGTGTATTGCTGTTTTTGATCAAATAAAGGAAACCTTAAGACAGTGTGACCAAGAGGGGTGTATGGTTTTAGGGGTGACTGGAATTGTACAGTGGATTTTACTGTTGATCGCACCGCTGAAGAACCGCACCTGCGGTCAGCCACTTGCCTGTCTGGCCTATTCACTGAGTTTGAGCTTTCTGATGTGTGGAGAGTAAGGAATGCAAAAGTTAGGCAGTACACATGGCTAAAAATTTATGAAGGTCGTGTCAGTACAGCAAGGTTAGACAGGTTGTATGTATCTGAGCAATACTGTAGTAGGGTTGGAAAGTGTGCCATTACTCCTGTGGGATTCTCTGATCATCATATTGTTACTGTTGACATTCACTTGTCCTGTCCACGAAGGTCATCACCTTACTGGTATTTTAATGTTAAATTGTTCCATGATGTCATGTTTTGTGAACGGTTTTTGTTGCTTTGGGGAAAATGGAGGGTTATAAAGGGGAATTTTGAGTCCTTGAGACAATGGTGGGAGGTTGGGAAGGCCCAAATACAGTATACTGCTCTGTCTCAAATTGAAGTTAAAGAGACTATCAAGGCCCTTGAACAGGACATGAAGTCTATTGAATTGAAGCTGCTCACTCAGAACGACCCTGGACTAGTCATGAACTTACAGGACAAGAGACATCAACTGAGGTCGTTTCTACATGAAAGAGTGAAGGGTGCCTTGATTAGGTCTCGTTTCGCTTCCCTCAAGGATATGGATGCTCCTAGTGCTTATTTTTTTAACCTCGGACAGTCGTCATTTCAACGTAAACAGATGGTCTGCCTTCGTCTTCCTGATGGGAAGGTGACCACGAATGATATTGAAATGCGTCAACATGCCATGGATTTCTACTCATCCCTTGATAAGGCGGAGGATTGTGACTCTCTGTGTACTGAACAGTTGTTACATGGTCTTCCTCAATTGGGACCTGAGCAGAGTCGCATTGGACGCTGACATTACACTGCAGGAGCTGTCCACAGCAGTTTGCAGCTCTCAACAGGCCGAGCCCCTGGCATTGATGGTTTACCATCTGAGTTTTATAAGCACCTTTGGGGGTCTATTGGGGAGGATTTTATTAAGTGCTGTGTGAATCTTTTCATGAGGGTTCTCTTCCTGTATCCTGTCAATGTGCGGTGCTTTCACTGTTGCCAAAAAAGGGGGATTTGGCTCTCATATAAAAAATTGGAGACCTGTTGCTTTGCTGTGCGCAGAATACAAAATTGTTAAATGTCTCTCAAACAGGTTGAAAGAGTGTCTGGGATTGTTGATCCACAAGGACCAGTCCTACTGTGTACCTGACCGCTATATTGTTGACAACTTGTTTCTGATAAGAGATGTTTTAGACATTTGTAAACTGTCTGATGTAAATGTGGGTTTACTTTGGTTTGATCAGGAGAAGGCTTTTGATTTTGTGGACCACCCGCACTTGTTTAAAACAATGAAAGCCTTTGGGTTTGGGGATGTTTTTCTGTCTTGGGTGAATTTACTGTATGCTGGAGCCTCGTGTATGGTGAAGGTGGGGGGTGGTTTGAGTTGCCCCATCCCTGTCCAAAGGGGCATCAGGGAGGGATGCCCAATATCAGGGCAGTTATATAGTCTGGCGATTGAACCAATGCTTTGTTTTTTAAGAGCGAAGCTTACTGGTTTCTCTGTGCCAGGTGTAATGAAGGGTCCCACGATAGCACTGTCTGCGTATGCAGATGACGTGATAGTTTTTATTACAGGGGGTGAGGATGTTAAGATTCTCTCAAACACTTTAAAGGTGTATGAGGGGGCCTCCTCAGCTAGAGTCAATTGGGGAAAGAGTGAAGCGCTGTGGGCAGGTCAGCTTCAGATGGGGTCCACTCCAAGGTTACCAGGGGAGCTTCAGTGGGGCAGAGATGGGATGAAGACTTTGGTTTTTTTTCTAGGCTCCGATGTCTTTCAGAAAAAGAACTGGGAGGGTGTAGCGGAGAAAGTGTGTGCCAGACTGTCAAGATGGAAATGGTGTTGCCCCAGCTGTCTTATAAGGGACGGGTCCTGGTAACTAATAATCTTGCTGCTTCTACCCTGTGGCACAGACTAATGATTTTACAGCCACCAAAGGGTCTGATAAAAGAGCTTCAGAGGACCCTTGTCAATTTATTCTGGTCTGGACAACACTGGAATAAAGCTGCAGCCCTGTACCTGCCACTGCACGAGGGTGGGCAAGGCCTGGTGGACATTTCCTCTAGGATCACGGCTTTCCGGCTCCAAGCAGACCAGAGATTGTTGTACAGAGACTGTTCTAGCTGGGTTGAAACAGCCTACATATTGATGAGGAGAGTGGGTGGTTTGGGCTTAGACAGGCATCTTTTCCTCTTAAAGCTGGAGGGGGGTGATTTGACTGGCCTGACTCCATTTTATGAGTCTGTTATGCAGGCTTGGAGAGTCTTCGTCAAGTCCCGTAAGGCCTGCACGCCACCAGGGATGTGGCTTCTTGAAGAGCCTCTTTTTCACAACACTGCCATCCAGTCCCGTGTTCTGGGTTCAGCTAGCCTACGTTCCTGCCTGTTAGGCGTGGGGTGTACCAAGCTGGGTCATCTGATGCGGAACAGGAGCAGATCGTTGGAGGAGCTGGGAGAAAGAGCGGGGATCCGATCATCTCGCCTACTGAGGAAGGTCATCGATGAGGTCTGCGACTCCTTGCCATTCCTTAATCTGCAGTATGTAACTAACACTTCCAATTCTGATCGGTGGAAGGAGGGTCTGGATTATCTGTTCCCTGCACTGATTGTTAGTGCTGCGATGGGGGCATTTGAAGAGGACGTGGGGATGCTGCTTTCCTTCGATACCCCGGAGCTGGGGGAGTTCAAGGAGGTGGGAAAGAAGGCCATGTACAGAATATGTGTAAAGGTGTCCCATGCCTCTTCCCTGGAAGGGGTAAAATCGACGAGGTGGGCGGATGTTCTTGGTCCAGGTGCCTCTCCAAAAGGCTGTTGGCGATCATTATACAAACTGCCTATTGATAAGAGGACAGCTGACCTCCAATGGAGGATAATACATGGAGCTTTAGCCACCAACATGCATCTGATACACCTGGATCCTACTGTTGGGGAGGGGTGTCCATTCTGTGCTGAGTCTGAATCTCTGGCACATCTGTTTTTACTGTGTCCCAGATTGGTTGGGATGATTGAACTGATCACTGATTGGTTCTCAACGTTGGGAGAGGTTTTCACTTCCCAACTGTATATATTTGGGCCAAAGTACAGGTTCAGTCAAAAGGGTGTAGTTGTGTTGCTTAATTTTGTTTTAGGGGCAGCAAAATTAGCGATATGGAAGACCCGAAAGAACAGCATTCGGGGACAGAGGTCTGTGGATGTGTTGGGAATGTTGGCAGCGAGACTAAGGGTTGAGTTGGCCTATTATAAACTTGTCAACAATATCGATCTGTTTTTGAGTATATGGGGTATTCAGAGGCAGGCTGTTGTGTTTAGTTACTGTGGAGGAGGAATTGGAGTTGTGTTTTTAATTGATGTGTAACTGTGGTTTTGTATAAGTATTTATTGTGTGGTGGGCCCCCAGACCCAATAAAGAGTATTTAAATCTCTCTCTCTCGTCGGAGTGCATGCTGGGAGTGAGTTGTCAAGCAGGAGTGATTGTGAGAGTGAATGGAATTTATTTTCACTCTATTGGGTTTTGGTATGTATATATATATATATATATATATTGATTAGTTTAGTTGTTTTAAGGGTATCTTGTTTAACTATCACTAAGCACGTATAGGGGTGGTGGGATCTTTGAGGTTGGTTTTTCACGAGGGCACAACCAGCGGGTGGGGCTGGTTGCAATGGCCACTCGCGGAAGTGTAGAGTTTGAAAAACTTAGTCGGAGGCATGGAGTAAAGATTCCTGCTGAGGCCGGGTGTTCAGTGGAATAATGTAGCTTGGCTGTGGGTGCTATCATTGGGTATGATAGCATCAAATCAGCCTCAAGGATGAATAGCGCTGTAGTGATATTCTTAGATTCAATTGAAAAGGTGAATAAGATAGTTGCGAGGGGTGTTGTGTTGCGGGAGACACAGACGCCGGTATTTCCGCTTATGAATCCGGCAAAGAAAGTTATACTTTCTAACGTGCCACCATTTGTTAGAGATGAAGTGTTGGAGCGAGAGTTATCTCGCTATGGTCAAATCGTATCTACAATAAAGAAGGTTCTTTTTGGATGCAAATCTCTGTTGTTGAAACATGTCGTGTCTCATAGGAGACAAGTGCATATGATTTTAAAAAAGGACGGAGATGAACTGAATTTAGCGTTCAGTTTTAAGATTGAAGGATTTGATTATGTCTTCTATGCATCTACTGAATCAATGGAATGCTTTGGCTGTGGAAGAGAGGGGCATTTGGTGCGTAGTTGTCCCGAGAATGAGCGCGCTGAGCCTGGTAGTAGCTCTAGTGCTGGTGCAACTAACGTACCACCGCGAAGGGATGAACATGCTAAGGGTGCAGGGGAAGGGAGAAGGTGGACAGATGTGATTGGAAAAGTAGGAGAGGAAGGCATTGTGGATACGGGGGCAATTGTGGTAGACCAGAACAAAGAGGGAGGGGAAACAGTAGGAGAGATTGCAACTGCCGTCGCTGAGGTGGTGCTGGAAAATGAAATCTGAGGTCAAGAGGAGATTGAAATAACGGAAAAGGAAGTGGATGTTTTCAAAATACCTAGGAGTAAAAGGAAGAATTTAAGGGGTGGTGAAGGGTCTAATGCTGAGAAAGGTAGAGATTGATGAATCAGTTGAAGATGAACAAGTTGTAGAGATGGTGGAGTATTCTTCTGGGGAGGATAGCGAGAGTGATTCATCTGACGCGTCACAACAATATAGTGAGATAAATGGGGTGGAATGGGGGTATGGGATCGAGAAGATACGTCAATTTCTGAAGTTGACAAAAGGGAAGAAATATATGCAGGATTACAATGTAACTGATTTTTTCCCTGAACGTGAATTGTTTATTTAATCAGCAAAGTTTCTGATGTCAAAAATTACAGGGGGAAGTTTGAAAAGCCCTGAAATTGCTAGACTCAAGAAAGTGGTCACGAGAGTGATAAGTGATGTAAATTCTAAAGAAAATGAAAGAGTTCAGTTGCAGTTTTAACTCTGTAAAGAGATGTGGTGGCTGTATCTTCCTCTGTATATTTTTTTCATCCATGAGCAGTTTTAAGATTTCTTCTTTAAACGTAAATGGGGCAAGAGATGGTAAAAAAAGAGGCATGGTGTATGAGTTAATTAGGGGAAAGGGAAGTGACATACATTTTCTACAAGAAACGCATAGTAATTTGGAAAATGAAGTTGTGGCAACAGGAGTTGGGGGGACAGTGGTGTGTAGTCATAAAAACTCAAAACGTGGGGGTGTGGTTATCTTGTTCTCAAAAGGGTTTTTGCCTTTGTCATATGAGGTTGAAGAGGTAGTTATTAAAAGTTAAAGCAAGGTATGAAAACATCACTATGTGTCTGATAAATGTATATGCCCCAGTGGTGACAGTTGAGAGGGTATGTTTTTTAGAGACATTATCAAATACCATTGAGAAATGTAACAAAGAAGATTATTTATTTATTGCTGGGGATTTTAACTGCACAGTTAGCGATTTAGATAGAAATCACCAAGAACCTCATATAGCCTCAAGGACTTTTTAAAAACGCCTCATTATAACACATGAACTGTGTGATATTTGGCGGAGTCAACATGGCGGAACAAGGCAGTACACCTGGGCGCATGTGAGAGAGAACATCATCTCTATGGCCAGGTTAGATAGGTTTTATGTTTTTGATCATCAATCTCAGGTCTGTAAATCAAGTGTGATAACCCCAGTGGGATTTTCTGATCATTGTTTAATAACAGAGGCGCATTAAAAGCGCATACTGGCGCATACTGGCAAAAAAAAGCGCATAAAAGCGCATACTGGCATTTTAATATAACTTTATTGAGTGATGCTCACTTCAGGAACTGTTTCAGTTTTTCTGGGAGAGGTGGAGGTCTCAAAAGGCAAGTTTTGTATCCCTTCAACAGTGGTGGGATATAGGTAAAATCCAGATTCAACAATTTTGTAATCAATACACAAGGAATGTCCCCAAGGATATCACCAGATCAATGAAAGCCCTAGAGTTTGAAATAGTGGAACTCATGACGTTGGTTGAGACCACAGGAGATCGAGGCCATACTCAGGCCCTCAAGAGGAGAAAAGCTGCATTGGTAGACCTGCTGGGTATCAGAGCACAGGGGGCATTGGTGAGAAGTAAGTTTCAGGGAATATATGAAATGGATGCCTCATCCAAATTTTTCTTTGGTTTAGAGAAAAAGAATGGACAAAGAAAAATTATTAATTGTCTCAAATCAGCTGTTGGACAAGAGCTCACTAGCCCTAGTGAAATTAGAAAGAGGGCAGTAGAGTTCTGTGCTGAGCTCTACAAGTGTGAGTACAAAGAGGATAAAACAGTGACACAGCAGTTCTTTGATGGGCTCCCAAAGGTGGCTGCAGAAGCTCAGGTTGAGCTTGAGCAACCATTGTCTTTGCAGGATTTATACACTGCATTAAAAGGCATGGAGAATGGAAGGGCACCAGGCATTGATGGGCTTCCCGTTGACTTTTTAAAGTCTTTTTGGGCTATCTTGGGAGAGGATTGGTTAGAAGTAGTTAATGATAGTTTAACCAGAGGGTTACTACCAATAAGCTGCAGAAGGGCTGTCCTCACCCTACTGCCCAAAAAGGGTAACCCGAGGGAGGTGAAGAACTGGAGGCCGGTGGTTTTATTGTGCACTGATTATAAGATATTGTCAAAGGCTTTGTCCAACAGGCTGAGGGAGGTGATGGGGCAAATCATACATACGGATCAGTCCTACTGTGTTCCTGGCAGGCAGATAGGGGATAACATTTTTCTGATTCGTGATTTGTTGGACGTCTCTAGGGCTATTGGGTTGGATGCTGGTCTAATTTCAATTGATCAGGAAAAGGCATTTGACCGAGTTGAACATCAATATTTATGGCATACGTTTGAGGCGTTTGGGTTCAGCTCTGGTTTTATTGCCATGATAAAGGTGATATATGGTGACATTGAAAGTGTATTGAAAGTTAACGGTGGTTTGAGTGCTCCTTTTAAAGTGTGTAGAGGTATTAGGCGGGGATGTTCTTTGTCAGGAATGTTATATGCCATTGCTATAGAGCCACTACTAAATAGCATTAGAAGTCGCATTGCAGGGGTGCACTTTTCAGAGGATATTCCTCCTATTCGTCTCTCAGCCTATGCTGATGATGTAGTTGTGCTAGTGAAAAATCAAGCGGAGGTGGATAGCTTGAGTCTAATGGTTGATCGTTTTAGGAGAATATCCTCTGCAAAGGTAAATTGGGAAAATAGTTGTGCTTTACAGATTGGAGAATGGTCTGGAGGGATCATGGCTTTGCCAGGGGGGCTAGAATGGTGTAAGGGAGGTTTTAAGTATCTTGAAGTGTACCTAGGAGATGAGGGGACTATGGAAAAAAATTGGAGTGGGGTGGTTGAAATGGTGGAAGGGAGGATGAGGAGATGGCGTTGGTTACTATCTCGTATGTCATATAGGGGGCGCACTATTATAGTTAACAATGTGATTGCCTCTGCACTGTGGCATCGGTTGTCAGTTTTAGAACCACCATCTGGCCTTCTGGCTAAGATACAGGCAATTATTGTGGATTTATTTTGGGATAAATATCACTGGGTTCCACAAAGTGTTTTGTATTTGTCAAAAGAGGAGGGGGGAGTAGGGCTGTTGCTTTCCGGTTTCAGTTTTTTCAAAGGTTGCTTTATGGACCGGAAAATGTGTTGTGGAGAGGGGTGGCAGGTCTTGTATTACAGCGGGTTGGAGGATTAGGTTTAAAGAAGGCTTTATTTCCGGTTGATAGTAGCCAGATTTCTAGGGAGGGAGTACCTCCGTTTTACAGAGGCCTTCTCAGAGTGTGGAGCATAATGAAGGTGCCCAGACGAACTTCAGCGGAGTCAGTGCATTGGCTGTTGGAGGAACCTCTGGTGTATGGGGCAAGACTGGATTGTACAACTGCAGCTGTTCCACATTTCTCCAAGAGTCTGGTGAAGGGGAAATCATCACCTTAAAACAGTTAATGGCCATGGCTTGGCCCACGTTAATGGATGGAAGACGGGTGGCAGAACATTTGGGGATGAGGTCGGAAAGGATTGTCAGACACATGCTGGGGAGCTGCAGGAAGGCTCTGTCAGCGGAAGAATGGGGTATGCTTAGTAGCCACAAGAAGAAGGTACAAGATGAAGACGTCTCATTTCCAAGACTAGGGATTACACCAAATATCCCAGAGTCAGAAAGAAAGGCGTTATTGCTGGATTTGAGAGGGTTGGAGGAGGTGGGTTTGGATGATGTGAATGGGAAGGACTTGTATAGGGGGTGTGTCAAGATGTTGAATAAAGATAAATTGAAAAATAGAAAAGACACTCCATGGAGGGTAAAATTGGGCATTGATGACAAGGTAAAGCCAGCATGGAGAGCACTGTACAAGCCACCGTTACAAAAGGGTACTGGTGATATGCAATGGAGGATTTTACATGGCATCATTGCAGTTAATGCATTTGTATCTGTTATTAACTCAGATGTTAGAGATGGATGTCCTTTTTGTAATATAAGAGAAACCATTTTTTACTTTTTTATGGAGTGTGAGAGGATAAAACCTCTATTGGAAATGCTGGAATCTTTGTTTAAAGCTATAGGGGAGTTTTTAAATACCACTGTTTTTATTTTGGGGTTTCAATATAGTAAACAACAGAAAAGAAAATGTTAAATTTTATTTTGGGACAAGCAAAGATGTCAATTTTTCTGAGTAGGAAACATAAGATAGAAACGGGATATGGGCAGGATGTAAGACGTGTTTTTAAAGGATTAATGAAAGCAAGAATAAAAGTAGATTTTGAGTTATTTTCAGCTGTAAAAGATCTCCTATTATTTGAGGAGAAGTGGGCCTACGAAGGAGCGCTTTGTTTTGTAGAGGGGAAATTATTTTTTGCTGATGAAATAAGTTGAATGTATATGTTATGTATTTATTTTTGTTGTTTCATTTCTGAAAAGGCAGTGAGTGTGTCATTATTTATGTTAACATAAAGGTTTTATAAAAAC
Organism: Oncorhynchus gorbuscha; assembly: GCF_021184085.1. Lineage (NCBI taxonomy): Eukaryota > Metazoa > Chordata > Actinopteri > Salmoniformes > Salmonidae > Oncorhynchus > Oncorhynchus gorbuscha. The sequence goes on along the minus strand of NC_060175.1, from coordinate 20,415,494 downwards.
TCTCTCTCTCTCTCTCTCATACACTCTGTCTACACTCTCACACACTGTCACCTGCTAAGTGTTATATCACACCTTGAATATATAAAGTACCAGTCAAAAGTTTGGACACACTTACTCATTCAAGGGTTTTTCTTTATACTATTTTCAACATTGTAGAAAACATTGAGACGAAATCAAAACGATGAAATAACACATATGGAATCATGTAGTTATATTTGAGATTTTTCAAAGTAGCCACCCTTTGCCTTGATGACAGCTTTGCACACTCTGGGCATTCTCTCAACCAGCTTCACCTGGAATGCTCTCCCAACAGTCTTGAAGGAGTTCCCACATATGCTGAGCACTTGTTGGCTGTTTTCTCTGGAGCTTGATCTCTCTGTGTCTCAATCTCTCTCTAGGTGTCTCTGTGTCTCTCTCGCTCTCTTTTGTTTTTTGTTCCTACATATCACATTTGTCTGGAATTATGTGAGTATGTATTGTTGTGCTTCATGACTGTTTGTTTGTTTGTGGGAGTAGGTAAACTTTGTCTAAATACCCTAGTTAGAACTGGGCGGTCCCCACTGTATTTTTGGTTTGTTAGATAGCTGTTCTTAAAGCAGGCTAGTCTAGCTAGGGGTGTTTTTGGATATTTCTTATTTCCTTCCTTGGGTCCAGCTCAGCCCTTCTTCCCGCCCCCCTTTACCGTGTGTTTAAAAATAAACCCTGAGTGTTTGACGGTAGATTTAAGTTGCCTGTGGGTTTTTTTCTCACTGTTATTTGCATGTTATGTTACGGGTCTCGTTGCCATCCCCGCTAGACTGTAGAGCCGAAGGGATTCGTGACAAAATCTGTGCACACATTTGGCATTCTCTAAACCAGCTTTATGAGGTAGTCACCTGGAATGCAATTAATTTACAGGTGTGGCTTGTTAAAAGTTAAATTTGTGGAATTTCTTTCCTTGTTAAGCCAATCGGTAGGGGTGGTATACATAAGATAGAGTGTGCAATGCCAAGAGTGTGCAATGCTGTACTCAATGCAACGGATGGCTACTTTGAAGAATGTAACATTTGTTCAACACTTTTTTGGTTAGTACATGATTCCATTTGTGTTTTTAATCGTTTTGATCTATTCACTATTATTCTACAATGTAGAAAATAGTAAAAATATAGAAAAACTTTGGTGTGTCCAAACTTTTGACTCTGTACTGTGTGTATATATACACACTTAGGCCAGTTTATTAGGTGCACCCATCTAGTACCGGGTTGGGCCCCCATTTGCTTTAAGAACACCCTGAATTATTTGGGGTGTTGATTCTTCAAGGTTTTGGTCAATGGGTATCAAGGGACCTTTTTTAAAATTTTATTTTATATTTCACCTTTATTTAACCAGGTAGGCTAGTTGAGAACAAGTTCTCATTTGCAACTGCGACCTGGCCAAGATAAAGCATAGCAGTGTGAACAGACAACACAGAGTTACACATGGAGTAAACAATTAACAAGTTAAAAACACAGTAGAAAAAAGGGGTCTATATACATTGTGTGCAAAAGGCATGAGTAGGTAGGCGAATAATTACAATTTTGCAGATTAACACTGGAGTGATAAATGATCAGATGGTCATGTACAGGTAGAGATATTGGTGTGCAAAAGAGCAGACAAGTAAATAAATAAAAACAGTATGGGGATGAGGTAGGTGAAAATGTGTCTATTTACCAATAGACTATGTACAGCTGCAGCGATCGGTTAGCTGCTCAGATAGCAGATGTTTGAAGTTGGTGAGGGAGATAAAAGTCTCCAACTTCAGCGATTTTTGCACCTAACGTGTGCCAGGAAAACATTCCCTACACCATTACACCACTGCCCCCAGCCTGTAACATTGATGCCATGCATGGTGGATTAATGGACTCAAGCTGCTTATGCCAAAGTATGACTCTGTCATCAGCATGACTCAATAGGAACTGGGATTCTTCAGACCAGGTGATGTTTTTCCACTCCTCAATTGTCCAGTGTTGGTGATCGCATTCCCACTGGAGCTATTTCCTCTTGTTTTTAGTTGATAGGAGTGGAACCCGGTGGGGTCATCTGCTGCAATAGCTCATGTGTGACAAGGACCGACGAGCTGTGCGCTCCGAGATGCCGTTCTACACACCACCGCACAGTTATTTTCCTGTTTGTGGACCGCCTGTTAACTTGCACGATTCTTGCAATTCTCCTCAGACTTCTCTCATCAACAAGCTGTTTTCGCCCACAGGACAGCCGCTGACTAGATGTTTCTTGTTTGTCTAAACAGGAACTGTGATACCTCGGCCCAGGTGATGTTTTCCACTCATCAATTGTCCAATGTTGGTGATCGCGTTCCCACTGGAGCTGCTTCTTCTTGTTTTTAGCTGATAGGAGTGGAATCCGGTGTTGTCATCTACTGCAATAGCTCATCTGTGACTAGGACCAACGAGTTGTGCATTCCGAGAAGCCATTCTGCACACCAATGCAGTCAATACAGGACTAAGATTGAATTGTACTACACCGTCTCCGACAATCGTCGGATGTGGCAGAGCTTGCAAACTATTACAGACTACAAGGAAAGCACAGCCACGAGCTGCTCAGTGACACAAACCTACCAGACGAGCTAAATTACATGAAACATGCATGAGAGCACCAGCTGTTCCGGATGACTGTGTGATCACTCTCTTCATAGACGATGTGAGCAAGACCTTTAAATGGGTCAACATTCACAAGGCCTCAGTGCCAGACGGATTACCAGGACATGTAGCTGGAGGCAGGGCTTTTCATATAGAGCTTAATTTTTATGGAATGGTCTGTCTATCCATGTGAGAGACGCAGACTCGGTCTCAACCTTTAAGTCTTTATTGAAGACTCATCTCTTCAGTAGGTCCTATGATTGAGTGTAGTCTGGCCCAGGGGTGTGAAGGTGAACGGAAATGCACTGGAGCGACAAACCGCACTTGCTGTCTCTGCCTGGCCGGTTCCCCTCCACTGGAATTCTCTGGCTCTAATATCCTGTCTGTTTGGCCCTGTCTTGGGGTATCGTCGGATAGGGCCACAGTGTCTCCCGACCCCTCCTGTCTCAGCCTCCAGTATTTACACTGCAATAGTTTGTGTCGGGGGGCTAGGGTCTGTCTATTATATCTGGAGTATTTCTCCTGTCTCATCTGGTGTCCTGTGTGAATTTAAGTATGCTCCCTCTAATTCTCTCTTTCTCTCTCTCTTCGCACAGAAGACCTGAGCCCTAGGACCATGCCTCAAGACTACCTGGCCTGATGACTCCTTGATGTCCCCAGTCCACCTGGTCATGCTGCTGCTCCAGTTTCAACTGTTCTGCCTGCGGCTATGGAACCGTGACATGTTCACTGGACGTGTTACCTTGTCCTGGACCTGCTGTTTTGGACCCTCTCTCTACCGCACCTGCTGTCTCTAACTCTGAATGATCGGCTATGAAAAGCCAACTGACATTTACTCCAAAGGTGCTGACATGTTTCACCCTCTACAACCACTGTGGTTATTATTATCTGACCCTGTAGCCATGTTCTGTTATAATCTCCACCCGGCACAGCCAGAATAGGACTGGCCACCCTTCATAGCCTGGTTCCTCTCTAGGTTCTGGCCTTTCTATGCAGTTTTTCCTAGCCGCCGTCCCGCTACATCTGCATTACTTGCCGTTTGGGGTTTTAGGCTGGGTTTCGGCTGATGTAAAAAGGGCTTCATAAATAAGCTCAGCTTTTTCAGGACCCTGTCTTTCAAAGATAATTAGTAAAATCCAAATAATTTCACAGATCTTTATTGTGAAGGGTTTAAACACTGTTTCCCATGCTTGTTCAATGAACCATAAACAATTAATGAACATGCACCCGTGGAACGGTCGGCATGCTGCAAGGAGGCATGAGGACTGCAGATGTGGCAAGGGCAATAAATTGCAATGTCCGTACTGTGAGACGCCTAAGACAGCGCTACAGGGAGACAGAACGGACCACGTGTAACAACACCTGCACAGGATCGGTACATCCAAACATCACACCTGCATCACACCTGCGGGACAGGTACAGGATGGCAACAACAACTGCCCGAATTACAGCAGGAACGCACAATCCCTCCATCAGTGATCAGACTGTCCCCAATAGGCTAAGAGAGGCTGGACTAAGGGATTGTAGGCCTGCAACAACGTCGCCTTTGGGCATAAACCCACCGTCACTGGACCAGACAAGACTGGCAAGAAGTGCTCTTCACTGATGAGTCATAGTTTTGTCTCACCAGGGGTAAATAGTTGGATTTGTGTTTATCGTCGAAGGAATGAGCGTTACACCGAGGCCTGTACTCTGGAGCAGGATTGATTTGGAGGTGGAGGGTCAGGGCCACAATGAAAATATGTACTGTTGGGGGTACTCGAGGATCGGAGTTGGGAAACACTGCTGCAGGCATTGTCATTTTTTTGGTTGCATTCAAGATTGAGAATCTATCATCATAACGTTTTTTTAAGGCTTCTATAATAACTATACAAAGACCCCATGGATGTTGTTACTCATTTCAATGGTCTCTGCTCATTAGTAATCATGCCATAAAAAGTATCATTATGTGCCATCTTGTCAAGTTCCGTTATACAGGCCGACTGGAATAAAGCCCTAAGATTCCCCCTAAATTAAATTCAGTGTACAGTGTTAGGAGTCTGCATCATACCGCAGTTCAAATAGTATTAAAGATATGATTCTACTTTTCAAAACACTTATTAGATGTTTCTTATTTTATGTATTTGTATACTGACCCAGTAAACATGTTTGTTAGTGCAGTTAGAGTGGTGATTTAAGAACAGGTGGCGGAATTAACGATAATCGAACCAAGATTAAATAGGAAGATCACTGTATAGGAGGATGTTCATTCTTCCCTCCCCACACTGGAAGATAACCAAGACAGGGATGAGCTGACAGTATAATGAGATGACTCGTGAGCATTATCATTTCAATACTTGTGGAATATTATTTTTTTCTTTGATGGAGCAAACATAAGTGAAAAATGTAATGAAATGCAACAACAATTGGATGGCTTAAAAATAGATGGGACATGTGGGGCATGCTTATTGAGCCTCAATTTGGTCTGTGTGACAGCAGACACAGAAAAACAGACCTAGGCTAAATTGGAATGCAGACAGATATAGCCAATAAATAGTGTAGATAGATATGGCAAGCATGAGAAAAGGATTAACCACTGAATACAACCACATCCCTCACATGCAGGCATGGGTCTGCACTCTGCAGACCAGTGGCAACAGTCATAGCAACATTTCTAAAGGGAGATATAATCCACTCCACTGTCCCTCCCCCTTAACCAACGTAGAATGCCCTTGACACAGAGCGAGAGAGGCACGGTCAAGGTTAATCGATGTTGTGCTGCCGGATACTATAATTGAGACCAATGGCCATGTTAGCCTCAAGCCTGGTGTTAACCATTTTGTTCAGGACACCTGTGGAGATAAAAGCCAATTTGCATTGAGAGCTTAGCACACTGAACAGGTTGGGTTTTATTTTGCTGTCATCATAGAGTTTTTTTTTGTAAAAGCGTTGTTTCAACATGATACTGTAAAGGTGCCCCATAAGGTTGTGGAGACGGGTGATAATGAGATCTGTGTGATGTATGTAAGAGATTTGTCATTGCTCAGGGAATCTGATCACACAAAGGGGGTGAACCCATTGGGATTCCAAGTTGGTGACTTGTGGCTGCAGGCCATTCAATTTTTGTAAAGGTTAAAATACTATTTTACTTGACTTTTTTTCAATCACTGCCCAAGGTGAGGTAAAGCATTTCCAAAGGGATTCTAATGTTGAAATTTGTGACTCCATTGAGACTACTACCATCTATGTCATGCTCAGTAGGAAAGTTACATATAACAGCTAGCATACTGAGAAAGCATACTGAAACGGTGGTAACACATGGGAAGGAATTTATTAGAGGAATTTGTGCTCACACTGAAAAAGAAAGACACAAATCACAACTAACGTGAATAAATAGTGCACACGTGGCCACGCACCTTTGTTTTAAATGTAGTGCTGGGTTGTAGGCTGTCCGATGTGATCAACACTATCTATTTCTCATTTTGCATCTTGGAAACATTGGTTAATGGACCTTTTTTACATTACTGGTCTTGTGCAGAAAATTGTCCCTTTTCCAAGCTTTGAGCAGTAAAGGTAACAGAGCCTTGGGATTGCTTCTCTATTTGCAATCAATTTATCATTAAAATAAAACAATGGCCCTCATGCACAAATGCCAGGCTCAGTTTGTATCTTCTGACATAGTATGCAATTTAGTCCTCACACACACCCGCAAACATTCATGCTCACAGATGAACAACGCATTCGGAAAGTATTCAGACCCCTTGACTTGTTCAACATTTTGTTACTTTACAGCCTTATTCTAAAATGTATTCATTTGTTTTTTCTTCTTCACCAATCTACACCTAATACTCCATAATGGCAAAGCAAAAACAGGTTTTGAGATGTTTTTGCAAACGCAGAAAAAAATGAAATAACACATTTACATGCTGTAGGTATTCAGACCCTTTACTCACCACTTTGTGGATGCACCTTTGACAGCGTTTACAGCCTCAAGTCCTCTTGGGTAGGACGCCACAATACCAGTCAAAAGTTTGGACAGATCTACTCATTCAATGGTTTCCCTTAAATTTGACTATTTTCTACATTGTAGAATAATAGTGAAGACATCAACACTATGAAATAAAAAATATGGAATCATGTAGTAACCAAAAAAGTCTTAAACAAAACAACATATATTTTATATTTGAGATTATTCGAAGTAGCAACCCTTTGCCTTGATGACAGCTCTGCACAACCAGCTTCACCTGGAATGCTTTTCCAAGTCTTGAAGGAGTTCCCACATATGCTGAGCACTTGTTGGCTGCTTTTCCTTCACTCTGCAGTTCAACTCATCCCAAACCATCTCAATTGTGTTGAGGTTGGGTGATTGTGGAGGCCAAGTCATTTGATGTAGTACTCCATCACTCTCCTTCTTGGTCAAACAGCCCTGACACAGCCTGGAGGTCTGTTGGGTAATTGTCCTGTTGAAAAGCAAATGATAGTCCCACTAAGTGCAAAGCAGATGGGATGGCGTGTTGCTGCAGAATGTTGTGTTAGCCATGCTGGTTAAGTGTGCCTTGAATTCTAAATAAATCACAGACAGTTTCACCAGCAAAGCACCCTCATACCATCACACCTCCATGCTTCAAGGTGGGAACCACACATGCGGAGATCATCCATTCACCTACTCTGTGTCTCCCAAAGACACGGCGGTTGGAACCAAAAATCTTACATTTGGACTCATTGGGAAAAAAGTACAGATTTCCAGCGGTCTAATGTCCATTGCTTGTGTTTCTTGGCCGAAGCAAGTCTCTTCTTCTTATTGGTGGCCTTTAGTAGTGGTTGCTTTGCAGCAATTTTACCATGATTCACGCAGTCTCCTCTGAAGAGTGGATGGTGAGGTGTGTCTTACATGAACTCAGTGAAGTATATATTTGGGCTGCAATTTCTGAGGCTGGTAACTCTAATGAACTTACACTCTGCAGCAGAGGTAACTCTGGGTCTTCCTTTCCTGTGGCGGTCCTCATGAGAGACAGTTTCATCATAGAGCATGATGGTTTTTGCGACTGTACTGACATTTTCCGGATTGACTGACCTTCATGTCTTAAACTAATGATGGACTGTCATTTCTCTTTGCTTATTTGAGCTGTTCTTGTCATTTTATCGACATGGTCTTTTACCAAATAGGGCTCCCTTCTATATACCGCCCATACCTTATCACAACACAACTGATTGTCTCAAATGTATTAAGAGGGAAAGACATTCCACAAATGAACTTTTTACAAGGCTCACCTGTTAATTGAAATGCATTCCAGGTGACTACCTCATGACGCTGCTTGAGAGAATGCCAAGAGTATGCAAAGCTGTCTTTAAGGAAAAGGGTGTTTAACACTTTTTTGGTTAATACATGATTCCATACATGATTCCATATTACTATTTTCTACATATGAAATTACACATTTTTTTTAAACATGAATGAATGAGGAGGAGTGTCCAAAAGTTTGACTGGTACTGTATATTTGGGGAGTTTATCCCTTTCTTCTCTGTTGATCCTTTCAAGCTCTGTCAGGTTGATGGGGAGCATCGCTGCACAGCTATTTTCAGGTCTCTCCAGAGATGTTCGATCGGGTTCAAGTCTGGGCACTGGTTGGGCCACTCAAGGACATTCTGGTTGAGCCACTCAAGGCCACTCCTGCGTTGTCTTGGCTGTGTGCTTAGGATCGTGGTCCTGTTAAACTTGAGCGAATGTTCTCCTTCCGAGGTCCTGAGCTCTCTGGAGCAGGTTTTCATCAAGGATCTCTCTGCCCCGTTCACCTTTGCCACGATTCTGACAAGTCTCCCAGTCCCTGCCGCTGAAAAACATCCCAGCAGCATGATGCTGCCACCACAATGCTTCACCGTAGGGATGGTGCCAGGATACCTTCAGATGTGACGCTTGACATTCAGGCCAAAGCGTTCAATCTCGGTGTCATCAGACCAGAGAATCTTGTTTCTCAGGGTCTGACAGTCCATTAGGTAAATTTTGGCAAATTCCAAGCAGGCTGTCATGTGCTTTTTACTGAGGAGTGGCTTCCATCTGGCCAGTTGACTATAAAGTCCTGATTGGTGGAGTGCTGCAGAGATAGTTCCTAATCTCCACAGAGGAAATCTAGAGCTATGTCAGAGTAACCATCGGGTTCTTGGTAATTTCCCTGACCTTGGCCTTTCTCCCCCAATTTCTCAATTTGGCCAGGTGGCAATCGCTAGGAAGAGTCTTGGTGGTTCCAAACTTCTTCCATTTAATAATTATGGAGGCCACTGTGTTCTTGGGGACCTTCAATGCTGCAGACAATTTTTGGTACCCTTCCACAGATCTATGCCTTGACACAATCCTGTCTCGTATGTCACAAATATTACCGAAGGTGACCCCCCTTCTTGTTCGGGTGGCGCTCGGCGGTCGTCGTCGCCGGTCTACTAGCAATCGCCGATCCGTTGTTCTGTGTTCCTTTAGTTCTGTCTAATTGGTAGCACCTGTTTCTTGTTTGGTTGTTAGGGTAGGGTTATATATAGTTTGTTTAGCCTGCTTCTGTTTCGTGCAGGCTTGTTTGTCTGTTTTGTTGTTTGAGTGTATTTTTGTTTGCATTTGGGTTTCACGCTGTCCGTTTATATTTCTGTTAATTTGTTTTCCTACTTTTGTTCATGTTATGTTTCCGGGACATTAAAGCGTGTTTTTTCCCACATCTTTTGCTCTCTGCGCCCGACTCCACACCTCATCACTCATTTATCGTAACATCGTAGCTCTACGGACAATTCCTTCAACATCATGGCTAGGTTTTAGCTCTGACATTCACTGTCAGCTGTGGGAAATTGTATAGACAGGTATGGGCCTTTACAAATAATTTCCAATCAGTTGAATTTATTACAGTTGGACTCCAATCAAGTTGTAGAAACATCTCAAGGATGATCAATTCAAACAGGATGCACCTGAGGTCAATTTCAAGTCTCATAGCAAAGGGGCTAAATACTTTTGTAAATAAGGTATTTAGTTGTTTTTTAAATAAATGTACACACATTTTTAAAAGCCTGTTTTTGCTTTGTCATTATGGGGTAGATTGATTAGGGAAAAAATTATTTAATCCATTTTAGAATAAGGCTGTAAAGTAACAAAATGTGGAAAAATGGAAGGGATCTGAATATTTTACGAAAGCACTATGTGCCACATGTGCATCCGAACAGTTGAAATTGATGGCTTTTCCTCATCTCATGTGCCACGTACACATTATATGACATGGGACACATTACAAAATATTACACTGTCCGGCAATGGGTTATTCTGTTCATGTACTGCAGTAGATTTTCCCCTTGCATTATGCATCAATTTAATCTAACTGTGTTATTAGGTCACTTGATATATTTGATATGCAGATATGCCATTTATATGTTCAAAATCATCAAGCATATTAATTAATATTGGGGGTTTCATTTTGATCTGATACGGCTGTATATACATATAATAGTAAAAACATCATGGGTAAACACTTCAGAGGCTGTATTTTAATGTTACGAAGATACCAATTACTTCACACTGGAAGAAGTTAAACTTCAATACTTTAAAGCTTTAAGCTACCCTTTAGTTTACATTAAAACTTTTAAAAAACATATCTAAATCTGAATTGTCAGACTACAAATTGCAAGACATCACTCTGGAGTCAGATGTTAACAGGATGTTTCATTTAGCCTATTGAACACAAAAAGTGAGAATTAGGTAGGTTTGATACTGAAAAAGAAAGGAAATTCTTACCTACTTCACCCACATTTATTTTATTTTTGCCAGAAAAGTAGCTTGTAGTTCCAGTAGATAGCTAAACCACTACACAAAGTAATTAAGCACTACCAAGATTTTTATTTAGTTCAACTACCACCAAGCTACTGCAAAATGTAATTACTGCTGCAATATGTAACTTTTTGTACGACAGAAATATGTCACACCCTGATCTGTTTCAACTGTCTTGTGCTTGTTTCCACACCCCACCAGGTGTCTCCTATTATTCCCCATTATCCCCTGTATCCCCTGTCTGTTTATACTTGCGTTTTCTGTTTGTATGTTGCCATTTCATGTTGTTTTGTCAGGTCTTACCAGCGTGTTTCCTGTTCTCAAGTTTTTGTTTCCTAGTCTTCCCGGTTCTCACCTTTCTGTCTGTCCTGACCCTGATTCTGCCTGAGGTTCTGTCCCTGATTTAATCTGCCTTGGATTATGAACCTCTGCCTGCAGTCGACCTGCCCTTGCCTGCCCCTTTGTTATAATCAAACTATCCGCCTCCTGTGTCTGCATCTGGGTCAAATCCTGAGTCGTGATAGTAATTCTCATTGAAAGCAAGTCTAAGAAGCTGTAGATCTAGTTGCACAATTTCTATGGTTCCTGTTTTAAAGTTTTGTTTTTGCATTTGAAAATACAATATTTTTGGTTATGGAAAATATATTTCACAGCCGGTTTAGATGGTACAATGATTCTCTACACTATACTTGCTTGTTAAAGCTTTCACATAAACTGAAATTAGGTTAATTAAGTATTAGAATTTTAACAACCAGGAAATGGCGGAGCGATTTCTGCAATAGTGAATCTATAAAATTATCATTTGAACGACATGTATTTCACTACCCTCCAACACGGATTTGCCATTGCATTGCATCACCCCTTTATCATATTTGTTTTTCAAAAAGCTAATCAAAGAAAGTGCCAGCTTTCAGGTGCGTAACAAAAGTGCTCCCCTCCAGCAATATACTACCATATGCATTTTATGTTAGTTGCTAAGACATTTATTAGCTTGAAATGCAAAATTATACAGCTTTTTGTTGGCGATATGCACACAATGGAGGTAGCAGACATAATGGTTAGTGCTACCTGGGATCCTTTGGTTGTCCATACCCTAAACCCTAACCCTAATCCCTACCTTAACTCTAACATTGACCATAACTCTAACCTTAACCCTTAACCTTTTAAATGCCAATTTCAAATGGGGAGGTCAGAGTTGGGATGTCCTAAGGATTCCGTTTAGACTTTTGCCAGACTGAAGTAGACAGCCGTGCTCACCCTGTTGTGATGAGGTTTGCTCGCTGCCACTGAAGGCGATAAAACTATGGTAGTCATTCATATCTGATGGAAAAGAAGCTAAGTGGGTGAGCGGGCTGTTGGGCAACCTGAGCATGCGCAAGGGACTGGAAATGGATGGAAATAAATTGGCAGAAAACTGAATTTTATGCAAATGACACTATGTTTTGACCATATCAATAATCTTGCATTAAATCCACGCGGCAGAACGGCTTTTTTAAATTAAACGTGTCCTGGAACAGTAGGGTGGTTATGGCTGTTGTTTAATGGCTTCATTAGTAGAAGGTCTGCACTCAGTAACAAGATTTATCTAAGTTATTTTATGCTTTTTTTATACATTGAGGCAACAAGACCAAAAGAAAGGTTTAGGTTGTCAGACAATAACAGTGTCTACAACACATTAATACAAGGGTTTGACCATTGGAGAATTTGGAGACTTTGCAGTTTACAATATTAGAACTTAACATAGTCCTAAAGGTTTTGTCTCATATTGAAATACTTTGAATATGAATGGATGGATGAGATACCTACACTTTGCTGGTAAAATAAATTAAAACATGGTCCCAAATGGGAAATAGCTATTAAAAACCAAAGGATTAAAAACATAATTTTGTTGTAGTACGCCATGTGTGTCGTCTATGCAATGTGTTATTGACAACATTGTGACGGATTCTTTCTCTCCACTTCCCATCATCTCATGCGATTGTACTGATCTATTGTGCTATTATTTAGTGGCAGCTGGTCTCTTCGATTTTATTGGAAAGTTGCTGGATGGCTTCTTCTCTGCTGTCAGTACGGATACAGTAAGTGGTCTGGTGGCAGCAGACCTTCCATAACCACAATACACACCTGATCTCATTTGATCAGTCATTGATGTGTCACTCTCAGAACAAAATAGAATATGAGGAGAGAGCTTTTGGGCTCCATAGTTTATAATGCATCACTTCTAATGGGCGTATTGGATTAGTGGCAACGGACTGGAGACTGAGAGAAAGGGCCTTTTCATAATATAAATGCCTGTTGCTGTGTACAGGGAGTTAAAGAGCATGATAGCTCAACCTGATGGGGCAGAAAGTAAAATCCCTTTGAAAGTGAGTTGACCATCCACAATGCTAGGCTACATCCTCTGAGAGAGTTACTTTTTAATGCATCAAAGGGGTCATTCAGGTTAGTGTCTCTTGGCTTTTAGCCTTGGGGAATGTCCTTCTGTAGCTCAGTTGGTAGAGCATGGCGCTTGTAACGCCAGGGTAGTGGGTTCGATCCCCGGGACCACCCATACGTAGAATGTATGCACACATGACTGTAAGTCGCTTTGGATAAAAGCATCTGCTAAATGGCATATATTTTTATTATTATTAAATGGGACTTTAATTGAAGCGGTGACTGCTGTGGCCTTCAGAACTAGTCCTGTGTCAAAGGCTTGAGACCCCCTTGGCTAGGGTTCAAAGATATGAGTGTGGAGGTCAAATCCATTCTGTACAATTGTCCTTTTATCATTACAAAGGGTTAAATAGGTGAGCAGTACCACACACTAGGCAGAAAGACTAAAGATCCTTCATTGAAAAGAGTCTTTGAAGAACCACTTTTTGTCCTGGATAGTCATGGAAAATGGAAACATGATTTAAGTTGAAACACTGACCTGTGCCTCTGTCCTGAGTGTCTGTGTTGTTGCCAACCAGTCTAACCCTCTTAGATAGGGTGAGTAAAATGGTCAGAGTGAGGTGTTCTCTCATTTGTTCCGGCTAGTAGCTAGCTAGCTTCTGTGCTTGAAGTCACTTTTCAGCCGGAGCATCCAGCATCCAGAAAGATAATTTACTAGCCCTGTGTTACTGTGCATTACCTAGTGAAACCCAATATATATGCAGAGTTATAGAGTAAATTACTGGGGGAGTTAGGTGAGAAAGAAAGAGAGAGTGAGAGAGAGAGATGAAAAGTAGAATAGAGGCTCAGTTAGTTTTATTATCAGTTTATGGTCCCATTTGTTTCACAGGTTTTGGTCGAGCCTCCGACCTTGGGAGTACAACAGTAATTACAACAGCAACAACCCAATGCACTTAATCTTTCTGTACCCTCACTGACTATGAAGGAATACATTTTTAAGAGATGTGAGATCTTTGGTTATTTATTTGTGGTAAACATACATGTTTCTACTGTTGCACATCAAATGTACTAATGTAGGACATTACCAGGTAATCTTTGGCAATCTATGGTAACTTTGGTAATTTAGAGTTGAATAACTTTTTAAAAAGTATCCATATATGGTATTCATTTTTATGTCTGTATTATATACAAAGCAACCCTCAGACAGGTGTAGCTCCAGTAGGAACCTTTGGCCGCAAGGTGCGTTCAAAGTGTCGATGATCAATGCGTCCTGCAATTCAGTTCTCGCAGCTAGCTGCGTTCTTCATCAACGCACGAGCCGAGTGATCCACCGCTAAGAATTGTACTCTTTTATTTTTTTGTTTTATGCAGAGGCTAGTGGCTAGGCGGGGTTGGGTTGGGTTGGGGAGGTTGCCTTCCTTTCCCCTGCCCGTCCTTCACCAGAGTGAGAGCAAAAAGGATTACGGTTGAACGAAAAGTGTCCAGGTGCTCCACCTTCTCCAAATCGACGGAAGGGGAGACATTAAAGCCCCACCTGCACCAGGGCACATAGTGGTTGGCTAGGTTCCCGGAGCCGTGTGAGGGTGCTGGGCGACACCTAAGCAGCTTAATGTTGGAGATGGGAGACCCCATTCACCGGTAGCCCTCAATCCCTTTTGGGACGCGGGCGACGCACCTGCCCACAAGTGTGCCATGCGGCCGTGCCTTACGGGGAAAGGGGGGGGGGGGTGGAGCCAGTCGGGCGCAACCCAGATGACATGGAGGTCTGGGGCCGAAGCCACCCTCCCGGCCAAGAACCCTGCGCAGAGGGAAGGGAGAGGTGGGGGGCGTGAGCCCCCTACCCAGCCCACAGCAGAGTTTTGTTTTTGGAGCACTTCCGCAGGTTCACCTTCGGAATCCTTGTTACAACTTTTACTTCCTCTAGATAGTCAAGTTTGGTCGTCCTCTCGGTGCTCTGCCAGGGCTGTGACCGACTTCGGCAGGGCTGATCCAAGGACCTCACTAAACCATCCAATCGGTCGTAGTGACTGGCGGTGTCTACAAAGGGCAGGGATTTAATCAACGCAAGCGTATTACCCACGCTTACTGGGAGTTCCTTCTTTATGGGAAATAGTTGCAATCCCTATCACGAGTGGGGTTCAACAGGTTACCCACGACTCTCAGCGAAGGGTAGACACGCTGATCCGCTCAGTTTGACGTGCGTGCAGCCCCAGATATCTAAGGACATCACAGACCTGTTATTGCTCATGTGGCTGAACGCCACTTGTCCCTCTAAGAAGTTGGATCACTCCACCAACTATTCAGTTGCTCGTCGGTTGCTCGTCTCGTGGCGACCGACAGCTGGCTACAGAGATCCAACTATGAGCTTTTTAACTGCAGCAACTTTACAATACGCTATTGGAGCTGGAATTACCGCGGCTGCTGGCACCAGACTTGCCCTCCAATGGATCCTCATTAATGGATTTCAACTGTACTCATTCCAATTACAGGACCTCGAAAGTGTCCTGTATCATTATTGTGGGTGTGGGCAATTTGGGTGTGGGTCATTTGTACACCTGCTACCTTCCTTTGATGTTGTAGCCATTTCTCAGACTCCCTCTCTGGAATTGAACCCTGATTCCCTGTTACCCATGGCACAGAAAGTTGATAGGGCAGACATTCAAATGAGTTGTCACCGCCACAAAGGTAGGGCAATCGGCTGAAGGTTATCCGGAGTCACCAAAGCACCTGAGAGCACCCCGCATGGGTTTTGGGTCTGATAAATGCCCGCATCCCCAATGGTTAGTGCTCGTTGACATGTATTAGCTCTAGAATTGCCACAGTTGTCACAGTGACATCATAAACATTCTATTGAAATAGTTACTTGCATAGTGGAGTCTGTAGTTTAGAGTTGTAGCTAGCTAGTGAAACAATGAACAATAATCCCAACTCATAACGTTACTACACTGCATAAATCTGCTGGTAGCTAACCAACCAGGTTCAATGTTAGCTAGCTAACATTAGGCTATAATTAGCAATGCAAATGGCTCTGAGATACGAATATTACTACACAGATCATACACATGACGTTAGCTGTCTAGCCAGCCAATTACGTTAGCTAGCTAGTCAAAGGTACATTTGAACTTGAAATTAAAATGACTTTGACTACATTTGAAATGTTTAATATCTGAAAATGTAGTTAGGTAGACTCTCTTACCCGTATACATGGATGTATGCTCTCTGTCAGGGATGCCATGGTTGCCCTTAGTTTGAAGATGTAATCCAGAGACAAGTGTTTTATACAACTTCTCTTTTCGACGCCCCTCCGCCAGAATTTTCTCCATCTCCTTAGCTATCGTACTCTAATTCCACTGATTTCAACACTCGGTCCTCCAGAAGGTGGAGAGCAACACTTATGCAGTGCTATTACGTGATATCTTTTAAAAAAACTATGTTAGAAAGGATTACCTACACACACTGACCAGTTCATAACAGAAGCGTGCTACATGGCAGACCAATCTGATCTCCTCTTTCAGAATGTCCAGCCCACTCATTATCTCCAAGTTGATGATGTGGTTGTTAGTGACAAAAAGCACATGGCTGAGCTCTTTAATCACCACTTCATTAACCTTTCTGGGATATGTGGGACACTACCAGAGAAAATGCAGAGTGCCAAATTCAAATAAATTACTATAAATATCAAACTTCCATGAAATCACACATGTAAGATACCAAATTAAAGCTACACGTGTTGTGAATCCAGCCAACATGTCAGATTTCAAAAAGGCTTTTCGGCGAAAGCAAATAATGCTATTATCTGAGGATAGCCCCTCCGTAAACAAAGAGAGAGAAGCATATTTCAACCCTGCAGGCGTGACACAAAACGCAGAAATAAAAATATAAATTGTGTCTTACCTTTGACGAGCTTATTCTAGATGTGATGGAAGACAAGACAAAACCAAAGGGAAATGAAAAGAGGATCAGCGATGGCTAGAAGGTCGGTGACTTCGACCGCCGCCCGAACAAGGAGAGGGACCAACTTCGGCGGAAGTCGTGACACATTGGAACAACAGTAAATATGTCGTTCCCCACGAATGATGCAGCATCCCCCCTTGGGGCAATTGAGATATAGTGTGTGATTAATACATTTCTATTAATTACTATAACTCCTTGGGCCAATCAGTGTAATTTTGTAAATGCCGGGTCTCTATGGCAAGACGCATCTTTCACTCAAGTTTCATAAAAATCAGGTCCGTGCTGTAATATTGCGTGTGACTAATGTACTAACAAACGTACGGAGACAGATCCATAGTCCCCTCTCCCATTTCCTCTCCCATTTCATCATGGGAGACAATAATCCAAGTATCCGTTGTGGTCCTTCTGTAGCTCAGTTGGTAGAGCATGGCGTTTGTAATGCCAGGGTAGTGGGTTCGATCCCCGGGACCAACCATATGTAGAATGTATGCACACATGACTGTAAGTCGCTTTGGATAAAAGCGTCTGCTAAATGGCATATATTATTATTATTATATATTAAGGTGTGCATGGTGTAATATGCATGTGTGTGCGTGTGCACATGTGGAGTGTGTTAATAATGTGGAGTGTGTTGCTCTCTCCACTGGCTTCCAGTTGAAGCTCGCATCCGCTACAAGACCATGGTGCTTGCCTACGGAGCTGTGAGGGGAACGGCACCTCAGTACCTCCAGGCTCTGATCAGGCCCTACACCCAAACAAGGGCACTGCGTTCATCCACCTCTGGCCTGCTCGCCTCCCTACCACTGAGGAAGTACAGCTCCCGCTCAGCCCAGTCAAAACTGTTCGCTGCTCTGGCCCCCCCAATGGTGGAACAAACTCCCTCACGACGCCAGGACAGCGGAGTCAATCACCACCTTCCGGAGACACCTGAAACCCCACCTCTTTAAGGAATACCTAGGATAGGATAAGTAATCCCTCTCACCCCCCCCCCCCTTTAAGATTTAGATGCACTATTGTAAAGTGACTGTTCCACTCGATTTCATAAGGTGAATGCACCAATTTGTAAGTCGCTCTGGATAAGAGCGTCTGCTAAATGACTTAAATGTAAATGTAAATGGGTGTGTTGTTAAATGTGGAGTGTGTTAATAATGTGGAGTGTGTTAATGTGGGGTGTGTTTCTCCCCATGGAGTTAGATCTCTCTACATTAGAATTCTCAGTATTCTCTCTGGTTGGTCAGACACAATTGATCATAAATTATAAATGCTTTTTTCGAAAGATGATAAATGTTCAATATGTTGTTCATGAATATTCTCTTTGGTTTCATCTCTTGCATATAACATGCCTCCTTCCTCATATTACATGTACTGTAGATCATGCGTTCTGTGGTCCTCTGTGAATCAGTTGGTATAGATTTTTTTAAAATCTTTATTTAACCAGGTAGGCAAGTTGAGAACCTGGCCAAGATAAAGCAAAGCAGTTTGACACATACAACAACACAGAGTTACACATGGAGTAAAACAAACATACAGTCAATAATACAATAGAAAATAAGTATATATACAATGTGAACAACTGAGGTGAGATGTACAGGTGCAGTAATCTGTTGGTGAATGGTGCTTGCAATTTCAGGATCGTGGGTTTGATTCCCGCTGGGGCCACCCACACGTAATGTATAATGCAAAAATAACTGTCACTAGATAAACGTTTCTGCTAAATGGCATATTTATATTATCATGCCTGTATCTTATCACTGGTGTTGGAATATATTATTACGCAACATGAAAGTGTTATCAAACGTCTATATAGTCCAAATTCCCCAACATCCACCTCAACAAATCTTTTGTTGATACCAACACATCCCTGAGGTTAATCAGGACAAAACTCAACTTTGTGTTTGCCAAATGTGCCAAGATATCTGTAAACTGTGATAAAAGCCTATTCCAAGAGAGCAAAGCTAAAGAGATCCCTCTGGGATCACTAGAAAAGGTAGGCAAGTTCTGTAGGTGAAAGTATTATTAATGAATTCGGTTCTACCGGTTAATAAGGTCCAAAGACTGCTTTGTGATAGTGCACTGTACCAAGGAGGAGATTTGTACCAAGGAGGATATTTGTAACACACAAAGCAGCCTTTAGCTAATGGAGGTGTATCTGTGCACTGCTTTGTGAATAGCGATCAAAGATAATGAGAGAGCGATCAAGGCCAATCTATAGAGTAAAGGCACACAGATAATGAAGGGGTTGAGATGTAGAGAGGACAGATGAGTGAGAAAGTGATTAGTGACAAAGGATAGAGAGAGATGGGATAAAGAGGTAGGTAGATAGGACACAGAGAGATCAATGGGCACATTTACATGCACATAGTACAATTGTTATCATTATAAAAGTTTGATTAAAATGTTTACATGCTTTGCAAGAAGTCAAATGTCCATAATAATCCTGTTTATATAGACACATATGAAATCAGTCTACCTGATTGGATAAATGCATAATAAACGTTCTACCGCTGCGACCATGTTATTTGTGGGAAACCTATTTGATTCTGAGTATGGACATAAACTGTGAAGTTTGTATGTGAAAACTATTTCTAAAATGTGTACTTTCAGTTTTTTGCTCATAAAAGGTATGTTGCGCAGCTGATGCTGGCACATGTGCAGATCAAATACAATGCTAAAACTCGGATTAAGGTGTTTATATGTTCTAATTATTCAAAAGATTGCTCAGGAATCCAGGTGTTTTAATTGGCGTATGCTTATTTCAATTAAGATAAGAGCAATTCCACACCAGCCTAGCCTGAAAACATTTGGGTATCTCAGATTTAGAGACTTAATTGGGAGGAAGCATGTTTGACATGCTTTGTATCACAAACCATTTTGAAAACATCATGATGGAAGTGGATATTTTAGGGCCTTTGTAGACCTATACAGTGCATTTGGAAAGTATTCAGACCCTATATATTTTTTTCACATTTTGTTACGTTAAAGCCTTATTCTAAAATTGATTACATTTTTTAAATCCTCATCAATCTACACACAATACCCCATAATAATAACAAAGCAAAAACAGGTTTTAGACCTTATTTACATAAGTATTCAGAACTTTTGCTATGAGACTCGAAATTGAGTTCAGATGCATCATGTTTCCATTGATGTTTCTACAACTTGATAAGAGTCCACCTGTGGTAAATTCAATTGATTGAACATGATTTGAAAAGGCAGACACTTGTCTGTATAAGGTCCCACTGTTGGCAGCGCATGTCAGAGCAAAAACCAAGCTATGAGGTCAAAGGAATTGTCCATAGAGCTCAGAGACAGGAATGTGGGGAAAGGTACCAAAAAAGGTACCAAAAGTTGTGAAAGTCCCCCAAAACACAGTGGCCTCCATCATTCTTAATTGGAAGAAGTTTGGAACCACCAAATCAAATCAAATGTATTTATATAGCCCTTCGTACATCAGCTGATATCTCAAAGTGCTGTACAGAAACCCAGCCTAAAACCCCAAACAGCAAGCAATGCAGGTGTAGAAGCACGGTGGCTAGGAAAAACTCCCTAGAAAGGCCTAAGCCTAGGAAGAAACCTAGAGAGGAACCAGGCTATGAGGGGTGGCCAGTCCTCTTCTGGCTGTGCCAGGTGGTGATTATAACAGAACATGGCCAAGATGTTCAAATGTTCATAAATGACCAGCTTGACCAGCAAGACTCATTTTAGAGCTGTCTGCTCGGCCAAACTGAGCAATTGCGGAGAAGGGCCTTGGTCAGCGGGGTGACCAAGAACCCAATGGTCACTCTGACAGAGCTCCAGAGTTCCTCTGTGGAGATAGATGGTTGTCCTTCTGGAAGGTTCTCCTATGCAGCACTCCACCATTAAGGTCTTTATTGTAGAGTTGCCAGGCGGAAGCCAGTCCTCAGTAAAAGGAACATGACAACCCGCTTGGAGTTCGCCAAAAGAACTCTCAGACCATGAGAAACAAGATTCTCTGGTCTGATGAAACCAATATTGAAGTCTTTGACCTGAATGCCAAGTGTCACGTCTGGAGAAAACCAGGCACCAGTCGTCACTTGGCCAATACCATCCCTACGTTGAATAATGATGGTGGCAGCATCATGCTGCTGGGATGTTTTTAAGCGGCAGGAAGACTAGGCAGGATCAAGGGAAAGATGAACAGAGCAAAGTACAGAGAGATCCTTGATGAAAACTTGCTCCAGAGCGCTCAGGACCTCAGAATGGGATGAAGGTTCACCTTCCAACAGGACAACGACACAGACAAAACCCATCGCGGAACCCATTGTCTTCCTCCCAGTCAAACTAAACAACTTCTTTGCCCGATTTGAGGACAATACAGTACCACCGACACGGCCCGCTACCAAAACCTGCAGGCTCTCCTTTATCACAGTCAACACGAGTATAACATTTAAACGTGTTAACCCAGATGGCATCCCTAGCCGTGTCCTCAGAGCATGAACAGACCAGCTGGCTGATGTGTTTACGGACATATTCAATCAATCTCTATCCCAGTATGCTGTTCTCACATGCTTCAAGAGGTCCGCTATTGTTCCTGTTTCCAAGAAAGCTAAGGTAACTGAGCTAAATGACTATCGCCCCATAGCACTCACCTCCGTCATCATGAAGTGCTTTGAGAGACTAGTCAAGGATCACATCACCTCCACCCTACCTGACAACCTAGACCCACTCCAATTTGCTTACCGCCCCAATAGGTCCACAGACGACGCAATCGCAATCACACTGCACACTGCCCTAACCCATCTGGACAAGAGGAATACCTATGTAAGAATGCTGTTCATCAACTACAGCTCAGCATTTAACACCATAGTACCCTCCAAACCCCCCCTGTGCAGCTAGGTCCTGGACTTTCTGGCGGGACGCCCCAAGGTGGTGAGAATAGGAAACAACATCTCCACCCCGCTGATCCTCAACACCCCAGAAGGGTGCGTTCACAGCCCTCTCCTGTAATCCCTGTTCACCCATGACTGCGTGGCCATGCACTCCCAACTCAATTATCAAGTTTGCAGACGACACTACAGTGGAAGGCTTGCTTACCAACAACGACGAGATGGCCTACAGGGAAGAGGTGAGGGCCCTCGGAGTGTGGTGTCAGGAAAATAACCTCACACACAACATCGACAAAACAAAGGAGATGATCGTGGACTTCAGTAAATGGCAGAGGGAGCACCCCCCTATCCACATCGTAGGGACAGCAGTAGAGAGTGGCTGCTGCCAACATAATGCCACTTTATGTAATGTTTACATACCCTACATTACTCATCTCAGATGTATATACTGTACTCTATACTATATCTACTGCATCTTGCCTATGCTGTTCGGCCATCGCTCTTCCATATATTTATATGTACCGTAATTTCTGGACTATAAAGCGCACCTGAATATGAGCAGCACCCACTGAATTTAAAAAATATATGTTTTTTTGTACATAAATAAGCCGCACATGTCTATAAGCCACAGGTGCCTACCGGTACATTGAAACAAATGAACTTTACACAGCTTTTAAATGAAATACGGCTTGTGACAAAAAAAATAGGCTTTTAAACGAAACACGGCTTGTTACAAAAATGAATAGGCCTATAAACGAAACATGGCTGGTAACAAAAATAAATAGGCTTTTAAACAAAAATAAATAGGCTTTAACGAAACACGGCTTGTAACAATAATAGGCTTTTAAACGAAACACTGCTTGTAAAAAAATAGGCTTTAACGAAACACAGCTTGTAACAAAAAATAAAAAAATAGCAGTAAACAGTAGCCTAACAAGAACGTCATTGGTCACTATCTTCCTCCTCCTGTGCACTGAAACAACTGAAGTCATTTCCTTCGGTGTCGGAGTTGAATAGCTTCAGAATTGCTTCATCCGATGTTGGATCGTTTTCATTGTCGCTCTCATCACTTTCAGCCGGAGGCAAATTCCCCGCTGAGCTCATGCTGCCCTCTTCAACACGCAGCAGTCCAGCCTTTCAAAACCCATTGATGATAGTGGATTTTCAGTGAATTTGCGGAAGTTTTAAACACTTTCCTCGTAGTCGGGAGGGAGCTGCTGACACAGACTGGTCCATAACCTGATGGACAGGCCTTTACGTATCATAAATCTTAGACACCACGATGATCCACCTCTAAAATCCTCCAACTTCATTGTGGTGGCGATTGTTTTGGCTTTCAGTCGGATCTGCACAGTTGAAACACCTCGGCCGTCTGCTCTCTGTGTGTTGACCCAGTCTTCAAGCTCATTTTCTAGTTCGGGCCATCTGCTTTTCTTCCCTCTGAAAGCTTTTGTCGTCTTTTTGCACTGAGTCAGTTCCTCACGCTGCTGTTTCCAACGTCTTATCATCGACTCATTAAGGCCAAGCTCCCGTGCAACAGCTCTATTTCCTTTTCCAACAGCCAGATCGATCGCCTTCAACTTGAAAGCTGCATCATATGCATTTCTCCGTGTCTTTGCCATGATGAGGGTGACAAAATGACTACTGTAATCACAATGATGGGAAGTTTGAGCGCGCTCGATTTACGTCACATTATGTGACGGTGCTCAGTTGTTTGGCGGCATGAATCTTGTGAAAGCAGATTCCATAAATTAGCTGCGTCATTGTATAAGCCGCAAGGTTCAAAGCGTGGGAAAGGGAAATCCCTTTGAGAATAAGGCTGTAATGTAACAAAATGTGGAAAAGGTGAAGGGGTCTGAATACTTTCTGAATGCACTGTACAAACGACTGTGTATAATATTGACAAGATAGTCAAGTGACTCTTTTTGCTCAAATATTTTTTATTGAATGCGCACACAAGAATGGTGTATAGGTACTTCGTAGAAAATACAAGTATGCAATTCTTATATAAACATAAAAGAGCAGAGACATACAAAAAGATCCAAGAGTTATAGGTAAAAAAAAAAATAATACCTAATAAGATATATACAGAACAAGGACAGGTAAACAGAGAAAAAAGGGCATATCCATCCTTCCATCAACCCTCCCTTCATCATCCATCAACTGCTCGTGTGACGGGGTAAGCACATGCCGCCCAAGGGTAGATTGAAAGTTGATTGAGAGTGCATTGAGGTGTACAAATGCACAGTGACCGAATGGTCCAAATAAGATAGGAGAGGTTGAGTGTTTGCCAAATCTCTGAGACAAAATTTGATATCAGGAACTTCCTTCCTTTTCCAAAACACTAAGATTATGTATTTTTTTTTGCCGAAATGAGACTAAGCGATTAACCAACCCCCCAAAACAACTAATCTGTTTAGGTTTTCTGACACTCCCAGGATAATCAGAAGCAGGTCTGGGTCAATTAAACTCTCCATAACTTCAGAGAGGATCCTAAAAGTTCCACACAGGTATCCATGCAAGTTAGATCATAGGGCAAAACAATGGAGCAGTGTACCCTCCGCAGCATGACATTCATCACACATATGGGATGAATCTGGAAATATCATATGCAGCTTAGTTTTGGAATAGTGTAATCTGTATTATATGTTTAGTTGTATGAGACGATGTCTGGAGTTAATGGAGCAGGTGTGGATATACTCCAAGCTATCTTCCCAGTCTGCTATGGAAATGTCAGTGCCTAGCTTATCCTCCCATGTTGCCTTAATGGCACCTGTAGAATGTGTGCAAAAATATTAAAAAGCGTCATATAGATAAGATATCAGTTTGCATGAGGTGGAACCAATTTTGATGCATCCGTCAAACATGGAAGGTTTAGCATTTCCAACTGCAGGAGGATGTTTTCTAACAGTCTGTAATATGTAGGTATCTGTAAATGTTACTTCTGGAAAGATTATAGGTTTCCCTCAGCAAATCAAAGGAGGCAAAGGTCCCTTCTACATATATTGTAGATCCCCTATGGCATTGATCCCTAGCTCTCCCCATCGCTCAATAGGTGATATCAAGGTTAGAGGAGGCAAAGGAGGGATTCCTTGCAAAAGGGTGCAGGAATGATATTGGTCTAAGGTCAAAATTCAACTTAAATTGCTTTTAGAAATGGACTGTGCTATGAAGTGTCATCTCCAAATTGACAGGGGACAAAATCACAGTGCCAATCGAGAGGGGGTGGCAATCCTCACACTCCATACTAAGCCAGCTGGATGATGGATTTGCATCATCCAGCCAAAACGTAATAGCATGGAGGTTAGCGGCCCAATAGTAAAATATACAATTTGGGAGAGACAATCCTCCTTGCATTTTACAGAGGTGTTTTTTAACCTCTCCTGTGTGTTTTATGATCCCAGATGAATGGATTGATAATTGAGTCCAGTTGATTAGGAAAGAACTTAGATTAAAATGTAAGAAGTTCTAATCTAGAGGGTTTTTGCATCTTTATGGGCCTTAATTCGCGCTTATTCCAATTTATTCTATATCCCAAGAAGATACCAAACAGGTTAATCAAATCAAATATAGCTGGAATAGATTGGGGTTCTATTACATAGAAGATCATTTAATCTGCATATAGAGTATCTTGAGTATTATTGCCGTGTACTTTGCGAGAAATCTGATCGCTTGAGAGATAGGTTCAATGGCTCGAGCAAAAGGCAAAGGCAACAGCGTACAACCTTGCGTTTTTATTCATTTATTTTTATTTCACCTTTATTTAACCAGGTAGGTTAGTTGAACAAGTTCTCATTTACAACTGCGACCTGGCCAAGATAAAGCAAAGCAGTGCTACACAAACAACAACAACACAGAGTTACACATGGAATAAACAAGTGTACAGTCAATAACACAATAGAAAAAAAGAAAGTCTTTATATAGTGTGTGCAAATGGCGTGAGGAGGTAAGGCAATAAATAGGCCATAGTAGTGGAGTAATTACAATTTAGCAAATTAACACTGGACTGATAGATGAGCAGATGATGATGTGCAAATAGAAATACTGGTGTGCGAAGAGCAGAAAAGTAAATAAAGACAATATGGGGATGAGGTAGGTAGATTGGTTGGGCTATTGACAGATGGGCTATGTACAGCTGCAGCAATCGGTTAGCTGCTCAGATAGCTGATGTTTAAAGTTAGTGAAGGGAAATATAATTCTCCAGTTTCAGTGATTTTTGCAAATCGTTCCAGTCATTGGCAGCAGAGAACTGGCAAGAAAGGCAGCCAAACGAGGAGTTGGCTTTGGGGATGACGAGCGAGATATACCTGCTGGAGCGTGTGCTACGGGTGTGTGTTATCGTGACCAGTGAGCTGAGAAAAGGCGGAGCTTTACCTAGCATAGACTTATAGATGACCTGGAGCCAGTGGGTCTGGCGACGAATAAGTAGCGAGGGCCAGCCAACTAGAGCACACAGGTCGCAGTGGTGGGTGGTATAAGGGCATTGGTGAAAAAACAGATGGCACTGTGATAGACTGCATCCAATTTGCTGAGTAGAGTATTGGAAGCTATTTTGTAAATGACATCGCCGAAGTCGAGGATCGGTAGGATAGTCAGTTTTACTAGCGTAAGCTTGGCAGCGTGAGTGAAGGAGGCTTTGTTGCGGAACAGAAAGCCGACTCTTGATTTTATTTTCGATTGGAGATGTTTGATATGGGTCTGGAAGGAGAGTTTGCAGTCTAGCCAGACACCTAGGTACTTATAGGTGTCCACATATTCAAGGTCGGAACCATCCAGTGTGGTGATGCTAGTCGGGCAAGCGGGTGCAGGCAGCGATCGGTTGAAAAGCATGCATTTGGTTTTACTAGCGTTTAAGAGCAGTTGGAGTGTTGTATGGCATTGAAGCTCGATTGGAGGTTAGATAGCACAGTGTCCAATGACGGGCCGAAAGTGTACAGAATGGTGTCGTCTGCGTAGAGGTGTATCAGGGAATCGCCCGCAGCAAGAGCAACATCATTGATATACACAGAGAAAAGAGTCGGCCCGAGAATTGAACCCTGTGGCACCCCCATAGAGACTGCCAGAGGACCGGACAACGTGCCCTCCGATTTGACACACTGAACTCTGTCTGCAAAGTAATTGGTGAACCAGGCAAGGCAGTCATCCGAAAAACCGAGGCTACTGAGTCTGCCGATAAGAATATGGTGATTGACAGAGTCGAAAGCCTTGGCAAGGTCGATGAAGACGGCTGCACAGTACTGTCTTTTATCGATGGCGGTTATGATGTCGTTTAGGACCTTGAGTGTGGCTGAGGTGCACCCGTGACCGGCTCGGAAACCAGATTGCATAGCGGAGAAGATACGGTGGGATTCGAGATGGTCAGTGACCTCTTTGTTGACTTGGCTTTCGAAGACCTTAGATAGGCAGGGCAGAATGGATATAGGTCTGTAACAGTTTGGGTCCAGGGTGTCTCAGATGGCTGTGGCAGATTTCCAATCCTTGGGGATCTCAGACAATATGAAAGAGAGGTTGAACAGGCTGGTAATAGGGGTTGCGACAATGGCGGCGGATAGTTTCAGAAATAGAG
Source organism: Oncorhynchus gorbuscha (assembly GCF_021184085.1). Taxonomy (NCBI): domain Eukaryota; kingdom Metazoa; phylum Chordata; class Actinopteri; order Salmoniformes; family Salmonidae; genus Oncorhynchus; species Oncorhynchus gorbuscha. The sequence goes on along the minus strand of NC_060175.1, from coordinate 20,388,365 downwards.
GGTCCAGATTGTCAAGCCCAGCTGATTTATACGGGTCCAGGTTTTGCAGCTCTTTCAGAACATCTGCTATCTGGATTTGGGTAAAGGAGAACCTGGAGAGGCTTGGGCGAGGAGCTGCGGGGGGGCCGGAGCTGTTGGCCGAGGTAGGAGTAGCCAGGCGGAAGGCATGGCCAGCCGTTGAGAAATGCTTGTTGAAGTTTTCGATAATCATGGATTTGTCGGTGTTGACCGTGTTCCCTAGCCTCAGTGCAGTGGGCAGCTGGGAGGTGGTGCTCTTGTTCTCCATGGACTTCACAGTGTCCCAGAACTTTTTGGAGTTGGAGCTACAGGATGCAAACTTCTGCCTGAAGAAGCTGGCCTTAGCTTTCCTGACTGACTGCGTGTATTGGTTCCTGAGTCCGCCACAGGATGTTTTTGTGCTGGTCGAGGGCAGTCAGGTCTGGAGTGAACCCAGGGCTGTATCTGTTCTTAGTTCTGCATTTTTTGAACGGAGCATGCTTATCTAATATGGTGAGGAAGTTACTCTTAAAGAATGACCAGGCATCCTCAACTGACGGGATGAGGTCAATATCCTTCCAGGATACCCGGGCCAGGTCGATTAGAAAGGCCTGCTCACAGAAGTGTTTTAGGGAGCGTTTGACAGTGATGAGGGGTGGTCGTTTGACTGCGGCACCGTAGCGGATACAGGCAATGAGGCAGTGGTCGCTGAGATCCTGGTTGAAGACAGCGGAGGTGTATTTGGAGGGCCAGTTGGTCAGGATGACGTCTATGAGGGTGCCCTTGCTTACAGAGTTAGGGTTGTACCTGGTGGGTTCCTTGATGATTTGTGTGAGATTGAGGGCATCTAGCTTAGATTGTAGTACTGCCGGGGTGTTAAGCATATCCCAGTTTAGGTCACCTAACAGAACAAACTCAGAAGCTAGATGGGGGCAATCAATTCACAAATGGTGTCCAGTGCACAGCTGGGAGCTGAGGGGGGTCGGTAGCAGGCGGCAACAGTGAGAGACTTATTTCTGGAGAGAGTAATTTTCAGAAGTAGTAGTTCGAACTGTTTGGGTATGGACCTGGAAAGTATGACATTACTTTGCAGGCTATCTCTGCAGTAGACTGCGACTCCTCCCCCTTTGGCAGTTCTATCTTGACGGAAGATGTTATAGTTGGGTATGGAAATCTCTGAATTTTTGGTGGCCTTCCTGAGCCAGGATTCAGACACGGAAAGGACATCAGGGTTAGCAGATTGTGCTAAAGCAGTGAGTAAAACAAACTTAGGGAGGAGGCTTCTAATGTTGACATGCATGAAACCAAGGCTTTTTCGATCACAGAAGTCAACAAATGAGGGTGCCTGGGGACATGCACGGCCTGGGTTTACCTCCACATCACCCGCGGAACAGAGAAGGAGTAGTATGAGGGTGCGGCTAAGGACTATCAAAACTGGTCGCCTAGAGCGTTGGGGACAGAGAATAAGAGGAGCAGGTTTCTGGGAATGGTAGAATATATTCAGGGCATAATGCACAGACAGGGGTATGGTGGGGTGCGGGTACGGTGGAGGTAAGCCCAGGCACTGGGTGATGATGAGAGAGGTTTTATCTCTGGACATGCTGGTTGTAATGGGTGAGGCACCGCATATGTGGGAGGTGGGACAAAGGAGGTATCAGTGGTATGAGGAATAGGACTAGGGGCTCCATTGTGAACTAAAACAATGATAACTAACCTGAGCAACAGTATACAAGGCATATTGACATTTGAGAGTGACATACAGCGAGGCATACAGTAAACACAGGTGTTGAATTGGGAAAGCTAGCTAAAACAGTGGGTGAGACAACAGCTAATCAGCTAGCATAACAACAGCAGGTGAGATGGCATTGACTAGGCAACTCGGCAGATAAAACAAACAAGCAGAATGGAGTACCGTGATTAATGGATAGTCCAGCGTGCATCAGCTATGTAGCCAAGTGATCAGAGTCCAGGGGGCAGCGGTGGATGGGGCAGGGAAGCTGGACTGGCGAGTGTTATCCAGGTTAAGAAAACTAACAATGACTAAATAGCTTGTAGCTAGCTAGCTGGTTAGCTTCTGGAGGTTCTTGAGTGTGTTCTAAAAATAAAGATAATAGCGATTCCGTATCACATTGGCTGAGGCAGGTTTCCGGAAGGTATAAACAAATGTAAAAAAAAAATCAGGAAGAGATAGAGTACATATGGGGCACTGCGTTTTTGGGACGCGGCGATGCAGACGGTTAGCAGGCCTGTGCTAACAAGCTAACAGATTAGCAGGCCGGGGTAAACAAGGTAGTAGTTAGCGGACCTGGGCTAAACAAGCTAGCAGTTAGCATGCCAAACTAACAAGCAAGGAGATAGCGAGTTAGCCTTTGGAGGACGTCGCGATGGGGTGAGTCTGTTTATTCCTCTTCATGCAGTGATATCGATAGACCGGTCGTAGTCAAGGTATTGTAGCCCAGGAGTATGCTAGGAGCTCTGGCCGGGCTAGCTTCAAGCTACGTGGGTGGAAACGCTAGCCAGGAGTAATCAACCAGGGTTGCTGTTTAGCTCGATAGCTAGTTAAGAAGATCCAGCAGAAGAATGTTCCATTTGTGGTAGCAATCCGGGGGTAAGTTTTTATTTTATTTTTTAAATAGGACCGTTATGCTCTGGTTAGCGTCGCGTTGTTCGAACTGGCGAGAGCTTTCCGAGCTAAAGGTTAGTTGATGACCGGTTAGCTGAAGACCGCTAGCATAGCTGGTAGTTGGCTGGCTAGCTTCAGTTGATGGGGTCCAGTTCCGAAGTAAATATAACTACTTTAGGAAAAGTAGCTACATTGGCGGGTTGCAGAAGAGTATTTGGAAGCTTAGGTTTAGCAAAATGTTTTTAAAGATATGCGAAGAAAAAAAATATCTAAAACGAAAAAGAGACGATATTTACAGAGAGACGATACGAGAGGACAACTTACTGCTACGCCATGTTGGGTGGAGCTTGTTCATGAACCCAGCTGCAGTATATTACTTGTCATACTAATGATCATGTGATATGAAAGACAAAAATGGAAGTCATATTGTTATGTTGGTCAATATACAGTACCTGTCAAAATTTTGAACACACCTACTCATCCAAGGGATTTTCTTTATTTTTACTATTTTCTACATTGTAGAATAATAGTGAAGACATAAAAATGATGAAATAACACATATGAAAACATGTAGTAAGCAGAAAAAGTGTTAAAGGTCTTACTCACATTGGCTACAGAGAGTGTGATCACACAGTAGTCCGGAACAGCTGATGATCTCATGCATGCTTCATTGTTGCTTGCCTAGAAGCGAGCATAGAAGTGATTTAGCTCGTCTGGTAGGCTTGTATCACTGGGCAGCTTGCGGCTGTGATTCCTTTTGTAGTCTGTAATAGTTTGCAAGCCCTGCCACATAGGATGAGCGTCAGAGACAATGTAGTACGATTCAATCTTAACCCTGCATTGTCGCTTTGCCTGTTTGATGGTTCGTTGGAGGGCAGAGCAGGATTTATTTTAAGCTTCTGGGTTAGAGTTCCGCACCTTGAAAGCGGCAGCTCTAATCTTTAGCTCAGTGTGAATGTTGCCTGTAATCCATAGCTTCTGGTTGGGGTATGTACGTACAGTCACTGTGGGGAAGACATCCTCAATGCACCTATTGATAAAGCCAGTGACTGATATGGTTTACTCCACAATGCAATCGTAAGAATTCCGGAACATGTTCCAGTCTGTGATTGCAAACAGTCCTGTAGTTTAGCATCTGCTTCATCTGACCACTTTTTTATAGGCCGAGTCACTGGTGATTCCTGCTTTAATTTTAGCTTGTAAGCAGGAATCAGGAGGATAGAATTGTGGTCAGATTTACCAAATGGAGGGCGAGGGAGAGCTTTGTATCCGTCTCTGTGTGTGGAGTACAGGTGATCTAGAATGTTTTTCACTCTGGTTGCGCATTTAACATGTTGATAGAAATGAGGTAAAACTAATTTTAAAAAATTCCCTGCATTAATGTTCCCGGACACTAGGAGCGCCGCCTCTGGGTGAGCAATTTCCTGTTTGCGTATTTCCTTATACAGCTGACTGAGTACGATCTTAGTGCCAGCGTCCGTCTGTGGTGGTAAATAAACAGCCACGAAAGTATAGATGAAAATTATCTTGAAAAATAGTGTGGTCTACAGTTTATCATGCAATACTCTAATTCAGGCGAGCAAAATCTAGAGACTTCCTTAGATTTCGTGCACCAGCTGTTGTTTACAAAAATGTACAGATCATCCCCCCTAGTCTTACTGGAGTGTGCTGTTCTATCTAGCCGGTGCAACATATCCTGCTAGCTGAATATCCATGTAATCACTCAGCCATGATTCCATGAAACACGATGTTACAGTTTTTATGTCCTGTTGGTAGGATATTCGTGATCATACCTCGTCTAATTTATTGTCCAATGATTGTACGTTGGCGAGTAATATGGCGTATATAAGTTGCCAGTCCAACAACAGGACAAAAAAGTCCGGAGAATAAATACACGAATAACTCACACCATCAAACACAGAGTAACACAAACAAGCCCGCACAAATACCCAGCGGGCCTAGTGCCCTTAAATACCCTACAAACAAACCCTAATACAAAACAGGTGTACCCAATTACCCAATAACCCAAAACAAACGGAAAGGGAATCGATGGTAGCTAACAGGCCGGCGACAACGACCGCCGAGCTCCGCCCGAACAGGAATAGGCACCATCTTCGGCAAGGTTCGCGCTGCCTCGAGGACGACCCGGAGGACGAGGCGCAGGGCGATCCGGGTGGAGGCGATGGAAATCCCTCAAGAGGGAAGGATCTAAAATGTCCCTCCCCGGTACCCAGCACCTCACCTCCGGACCGTACCCCTCCCAGTCCACGAGGTACTGCAGGCCCCTCACCCGGCGTCTCGAGTCCAGAATAGCTCGTACTGTGTATGCCGGGGACCCCTCGATGTCCAGAGGGGGTGGAGGGACCTCCGGTACCTCACTGTCTTGTAGGGGACCAGCTACCACCGGCTTGAGGAGAGACACATGAAATGAGGGGTTAATACGATAATAAGAGGGAAGTTGCAATCTATAACACACCTCGTTTATCCTCCCCGGGACTTTAAATGGCCCCACACACTGCGGCCCCAGCTTCCGGCAGGGCAGGCGGAGGGGCAGGTTTCCCCAGCCTCGAGAGCCAGACCCTGTCCCCTGGTGCGAACACCGGGGCCTCGCTGCGGTGGCGGTCAGCGTCTCTCTTCTGCCGTTCACTGGCCTGCCTGAGAGAATCCTGGACTGCCTGCCAGGTCTCTCTAGAGCGCTGTACCCACTCCTCCACTGCAGGAGCCTCGGTCTGACTCTGATGCCACGGAGCCAGGACCGGCTGGTAGCCCAGTACGCATTCTTCGGCTTTCATGGACGAAAGTTCCGGGCTAACTCTGCCCACGGGACGTACCTCGCCCATTCTCCTGGCCGGTCCTGGCAATACAACCTCAGAAACCTGCCCACTTCCTGGTTTACTCTCTCCACCTGCCCATTACTTTCGGGGTGATAACCAGAGGTAAGGCTGACCGAGATCCCCAGACGCTCCATAAACGCCTTCCAAACCCGAGACGTGAACTGGGGTCCCCGATCAGAGACAATATCCTCTGGAACCCCATAGTGCTGGAAGACGTGGGTAAATAGAGCCTCTGCAGTCTGTAGGGCCGTAGGGAGACCAGGCAATGGGAGGCAGGACAGCAGGACTTAGAGAACCAATCCACAACGACCAGAACGGTAGTGTTCCCCTGAGATGGTGGAAGATCAGTAAGGAAATCTACCGAGAGATGGGACCATGGCCGTTGTGGAACCGGGAGGGGCTGTAACTTCCCTCTAGGAAGGTGCCTAGGAGCCTTACTCTGGGCGCATACCGAACAGGAAGAGACATAGAGCCTCACATTCCTAGCTAAGGTGGGCCACCAGTATTTCCCCCTAAGAACCCGCAGTGTCCTATCAATTCCCGGATGACCCGCAGACGGTAGTGTGTGGGCCCACCGAATCAACTTATCACAGACACCAAGTGGTACGTAACATCTACCAGTCGGACACTGTGTAGGCGCAGGTTCAACCCTCAACGCCCGCTCGATGTCCGTGTCCACCTCCCATACCACTGGGGCCACCAGCCGAGAGGCTGGAAGGATGGGAGTGGGTTCGATGGACCGGTCCTCGGTGTCATAGAGACGGGACAGCGCGTCGGCCTTAGTGTTGAGGGAACCTGGTCTGTAAGAGATCGTAAATCTAAAACGTGTAAAGAACATGGCCCACCTAGCCTGACGCGGATTCAGTCTCCTCGCTGCTCGAATATACTCCAGATTACGGTGGTCAGTCCAGATGAGAAAAGGGTGTTTAGCACCCTCTAGCCAGTGTCTCCACACCTTCAGGGCTTTTACCATAGGCTAGTAACTCCCGGTCCCCCACATCATAGTTCCGCTCCGCCGGACCCAGCTTCTTAGAAAAGAAAGCGCAGGGACGGAGCTTCGGTGGCATGCCAGAGCGCTGAGACAGCACGGCTCCAACCCCAGCCTCGGACGTATCCACCTCCACTATGAATGCTAACGAAGGGTCTGGATGCGCCAACATGGGAGCCCCAGTGAACAGTGCCTTCAACTGGTTGAAGGCTCCATCAGCCTCTGCTGACCACCGCAAACGCACCGGTCCCGCCTTCAGCAGTGAGGTAATGGGCGCCGCTACTTGGCCAAAACCCTGGATAAACCTCCGGTAGTAATCGGCAAACCCTAAAAACCGCTGCACCTCCTTTACCGTGGTCGGACTCGGCCAATTACGCACAGCATTAACACGGTCACACTCCATCATCATCCCCGAGCTGGAAATGCGATAACCCAGGAAGGAAACGGCTGGTTTGGAGATTGACGTATAGGTCATGCTCCAGCAGTCGCCCAAGAACCCTGCGCACCAGGGAAACATGCGTGGCGCGTGTGGTAGAATAAATCAAGATGTCCTCAATATAGACTACCACACCCTGCCCGTGCAAGTCCCTGACAATCTCATCTACAAAGGATTGGAAGACGGCTGGAGCATTCTTCAACCCATACAGCATGACGAGGTACTCATAGTGGCCTGATGTGGTACTAAACACTGTTTTCCACTCGTCTCCTCCCCGAATAGGCACCAGATTATACGCGCTCCTGAGGTCCAGTTTTGTGAAGAAACGCACTCCGTGGAATGATTCCACTGCCTTCTTTGCGAGGCATTGGAAAACCTCCCTAGTTTTTGTGGTTGAATCGGTGTTTGAAATTCACCGCTCGATTGTGGGACCTTACAGATAATTGTATGTGTGGGGTACAGAGATGAGGTAGTCATTCAAAAATCATCTTAAACAATATTATTGCACACAGAGTGAGTCCATGCAACGTATTATGTTCTTTTGTTAAGCAAATTTGTAGTCCTAAACTTATTTAGGCTTGTCATAACAAAGAGGTTGAATACTTATTGACTCAAGACATTTCAGCTTTTCATTTTCAGTCATTTGTAAAAAATTAAAAAACATAATTCCACAAAACATAATTTTAATATATTTTAAATTCAGGCTGTAACAAAACAAAATGTGGAAAAAGGGGTGTGAATACTTTCAGAATGCACTGTGAATGACATCTCCTCAGGAACCACTGGGCCGATCTTGATAAAACTTGATATGTAGCATAATGCCTCTCAACGCAATATTTTCCAGGCCAGTATCTCAAACATGGCTGCTATGGACCAATAAACATTCAAGTGGGTGTGTTCGGATTTGTAAATGCATATTCATCAGACACACATTTCGTATTGTAACAAAACTTGACACACGTGTTCACATGGTGGTGCTATAACAGACACATCTTGATCTGTTTGACTCAGAGTGATGAAATTGATGAAATTTCTCATGAAAGAATGGTGTTGCATCCCTCCAATAGAGTACCAGTATAACGACACAGGATGAGACCCACATGCAGAAACAGGAGGCAGATGGTTCGACTGGCAGGCAAGAGGTAGGTCGAGGACACGCATAAATTAATAAACTGTGTCAGTCAGATACTGTAGGTACAGGATGGCAGGCGGCAATTTTCAGTATTGGGAGAAGTAGAAAACAGGGACTAGAACAACAGGCATACGGGAAAAACAAGCTGGCAGTCTTGACGAAACAAGACGAACTGGCAACAGACAAACAGAAAACACCGGTGTAAATACACAGGAGATAATGAGAACAAATGGGAGACACCTGGTTGTGGGTGGAGACAAGCACAAGACAGGTGAAACAGATCAGGGTGTGACAACCAGACACTTGTAGAATCTGTACCAAGGCGCATTAAAGCTGGTTGGGTGGCTTGTGATGCTCCAATGCCCTATTAAGATATGCAGGCGTTTCATTTATTTTAGAAGTTACTTGTACATACTGTATAGGCTAGTCCGAACAGGCAGCCACGAAACGGCGCGTGTCACGCTCCTGAGTCGGCCACCAAAAGCGCTGGCGAAGAGAGTGCCTCGAACACCGGGATGACCCAGAGTGGGTTTAGTCCAAAAATGGTCCCAGAAGGTATGTTCTCCATGCTGTGTCATAAAGTGTCCTGCTTAATAGCTATTCATTAGCCACGCACACTTAATTTGTATTGGAATTGGATTTAATTTGTGATTATTATGCATGCAGAAATGTGTATGTTTAGAGTCTGAGCTGGAATTGGTAGGGAGTGAAACTAATATGCCATTCTTGAATGAGTCCAAGACAAATGTAATTGCTCATTTCCATACTCAGGTGTGTGCCTGCAGAATCCATAATCAGTAACTACAAACTAGAGTGGGATATTTTCGAGTCGGTCCTGGCTGAGATAAGGAGAGCCGTGATATTAGACATCCAGGTGTGGTTGAGTTAGGCATGCATGGACACACACATTACACTTACTTTTTTATGCCACATTAAGGCATATTGAGTATTAACACATGCCACATTTTTCACAAGCAATTAAACAGGTCAACATTCACAAGGCCGTGGGGCCAGATGGATTTCCAGGACGTGTGCTCCGGGCATGTGCTGACCAACTGGCAAGTGTCTTCACTGACATTTTCAACATGTCTCGGAGTCTGTAATCCCAACATGTTTCATTTCAAGCAGACCACCATAGTTCTTGTGCCCAAGAACACGAAGGTAACCTGCCTAAATGACTACAGACCCATAGCACTCACATCCGTAGCCAGTGCTTTGAAAGGCTGGTAATGGCTCACATCAATACCATTGTCCCAGAAACCCTAGACCCATTCCAATTTGCATACCGCTCAAACAGATCCATAGATGATACAATTTCTACTGTACTCCACACTGCCCTTTCCCATCTGGACAAAAGGAACACCTACAGTTGAAGTCGGAAGTTCACATACACTTTAGCCAAATACATTTAAACTCAGTTTTTCACAATTCCTGACATTTAATCCTAGTAAAAAGTCCCTGTCTTAGGTCAGTTAGGATCACCACTTTTTTGGGGGAAATGTCAGAATAATAGTGGAGAGATCTAACTCTCTGATAGTCATGTTTCCGAACCCATGCTTCGTCCATGAAACAACCCTCAGCCCCAGAGTCTATTTATTTCAGCTTTTATTTTTTTACTTAAAAATTGCACTGTTGATTAGGGCCTGTAAGTAAGCATTTCACTTTACACCTGTTGTTTTCGACACACATGACAAATAAACTTTGATTTGATTGAATCATTAAACTCCTCAGTCCTTTTCAGGATAAAAAATAAACGGAATGGAGCTAATCAGAGGGCAAAATCCTAGAGGAAAAACCTGTTCAGTTTGCTTTCCACCAGTCACTGGGAGATGAATTTACTTTGCAACAGGACAATAACCTCCAACATAAGGCCAAATCTATGCTTTGTTTACCAAGAGGACAATGAATGTTCCTGAGCAGCCTAGTTACAGTTTTGACTTAAATATACTTGAAAATCTATGGCAAGTCCTGAAAATGGTTGTCTAGCAATGATCAACAACCAATTTGACATACCTTGAAGAATTTTGAGAAGAAGAATGGGAAAATGTTGCACAATCCAGGTGTGGAAAGCTCTTAGAGACTTACCCAGAAAGACTCACAGCTTTAATCACTGCCAAGGGTCTTTCTACAAACTATTGACTCAGGGGTTTGAATGCTTATGTAAATGAGCTATTTCTGTATTTCATATTCAATACATTTGCAAAAATTTCTTAACAGGTTTTTACTTTGTTATTATGGGGTATTGTGTGTACATGGGTGAGAAAAATATATATAAATCAATTTTAAATTTAGGCTGTAACACATCAAAATGTGGAATAAATATGATGGTATGAATGCCTTCCGATGTCATTAAGTGTTTTTCACAAAATTCGAAATAGCAGAACATTTGACATTTTTAATCGCTTGTTACAGCATCACCATCTGGCCAATTGGCATGGCAATGCATGAGAGGGTGTGGACTATGGGCCTTTAACATGTTAAGTTCCACCCTTCTAGACCGTAACATCAACATAATTTGCATATTAATAGATGCATATTAATAATGAATGCCAACAAATACAGTACCTTCAGAAAGTATTCACATTACAAAAACTTTTCCACATTTTGTTCTGTTACAATTTATAATGGATTAAATTCAGATTTTGTGTCACGGTTTTCTTCCTGGGAAGGAGAAGCGGACCAAAATGCAGCGTGGTTATAGTTCATGGTTCTTTAATAAGAAAACTCAAACATGACCAAACTACAAAACAATAAACGTGAAAACCAAAACAGCCCTATCTGGTGCAGTAAACACAAAGACAGGAAACAATCATCCATAAAATACCCAAAGAATATGGCTGCCTAAATATGGTTCCCAATCAGAGACAACAATAATCACCTGCCTCTGATTGAGAACCAATCTAGGCAACCATAGACTTACCTAGACACCTAAACTGAACACAACCCCATAAATCTACAAAAAACCCTAGACAAGACAAATACATAAATCACCCATATCACACCCTGGCCTAACCAAAATAATGAAGAAAACAAAGATAACTAAGGCCAGGGCGTGACATTTTGTGTCAACGGCTTTAACACAATACCCCATAATGTCAAAGTGGAATTATGTTTTTAGACAAATTAAATAAATATGAAAAATTAAATGTCTTGAGTCAATTAGTAATCAACCCCATTTTTATGGCAAGCCTAAATAAGTTCAGGATAAAAAATGTGCTTCATAAGTGTCACGGACCGGCTCAAAGCCGGTAACAAAGGGAGACAACGTGGAGATAAGGAGTAACAAAACATATATTTATTAAATAAGTAACTAAGTATAATATACAATGGTGTGTGTAATCAGTAATCAGTAGTGTAAGTGAGTGTTTTGCATGCATGAATGTGATAATGCAGGGTGTTGAAAAGTGCCAAAGCAAACAACCAAAAAGCCACCAAGAAACACAACAAAATCTAGAAAGGTGTCTGCATGGAGAGAGTCTCCTCCATGAATGTGGAAGAGGTCTATTTATCCTGGGAGACACCGGGCCCAGGTGTTTCCCCGTGTAGCTGACGACCCTCCCAACTCCGCCCACCGGCATCCTAATAAGGAAACAAGAACAAAGAGAGAATACGGCAGACAGAGTGGGAGGGTCGTCATATTCCCCCCCATAAAACCTGGGACCAACACGTGCCCCGGAACAACAACCCAACCCTCTGGGTCCCAAATTGACACAGCCTCTGCGTCCCAAATTGACACAGCCTCTGCATCCCAAATTGATGAGGGGTTACGTGTTCACACTTACAATTTGCCCCAGCCAACCTCCTCCCCAGATCTCAGCAACCTTCGCACAGGAAGCAACATTTAAGAGGAAAGAAGAAAAGACCAGGAGGGAGCAGACAGGACAGAGAGAACATGACAATACGAAACAATGGTCAGTCACGTAAACATTTAGGAACAGGGCGCACGAGAGAGCGCATCACCAATCGCGTTTTCAGTCCCCCGGATGTGCCGCACATCGAGATGGAATGATTGTAAAAATAAACACCATCGCATTATCCTCTGGTTTGGACACATCATGGACCTCAAAAAAGTGAGGGGGTTATGGTCGGTGTAGACCACAATAGGTACTACCCTCGACCCGACATACACTTCGAAGTGTTGTCGTGCCCAAATGAGTGCTAGCGCTTCCTTTTCAATAACCGAATAGTTCAACTGATAATCGTTAAACTTTTTAGAAAAGAAACTAACAGGCCTCTCAACCCGACACATCTGCTTGCAGCAAAACTGCACCTGCCCCCACATGACTAGCATCCACCTGCAAGGTAAATGACAAATCCACGCAAGGAGCGGCCAGCACCGGAGTTGAGGTAAGCAACATCTTTGCGTCTTCAAAAGCGTGTTGACAACGAGTAGACCAAACGCAAACAGCCTTAGCTTTCAGCATATCTGTCAAGGGAGCGACCACAGTAGAGAAGTTATTACAAAAGCTACGGTAATAACCAATCATGCCCAAGAAACGCATCAGTTCCTTTTTAGTAGTTGGTGGTGGAAAAGCATCAATAGCCACCACTTTAGCCCGAACAGGACGCACTTCACCCAGCCCCACCACTTTTCCAAGGTATGCAACGGTCGCCTGAGCAAACTCACATTTAGCCAGATTGATTGTGAGGCGACCCGCAGCCAGACGTTCGAACAAGGCTTGAATATGGGACAGATGTTCTTCCCAAGTATCTGCATATATCACTACATCATCCAAATAAACAGCGCACCCAGTCAGACCGGCGACATCCCTGTTCATAAGTCGCTGAAAAGTGTCAGATGCATTGCGCAGACCGAAACTCATAACCGGATACGAGTACAGACCAAAGGGTGTAATAAAGGCAGAGATTTCACGTGCCCTAGTCGTCAGTGGCACCTGCCAATAGCCTTTTAACAGGTCAAATTTGCTCACAAACTAAGCTGCACCGACTTGATCAATTACAGTCCTCCATCCGAGGATGAGGAAAATAATCTGGCTCTGTGACACTGTTTACCTTACGGTAGTCCATACAAAATCGGTTTGTTCCATCCGGTTTACTGATCAAGATACAGGGAGAAGCCCAACTGGAGAAAGAAGGCTCTGCTATCTTACTCTCCAGCATGTACTTGACCTCAGCATCCAGACAACGTAGTTTCTCTGAAGAAACTCTATAGAACCGCTGACAAATGGGGTCAGCATCTCCAATGTCAATATCATGTTCTATTAAGTTTGTACGTGTAGGTGTATCAGAAAACAAACCTGGAAATCTCTGAATCAGACCAACCATCTCTTTCCGCCCATCAACAGGTAGGTGAGTGAGAAGACTGAAAAATTCAGAAACACTGGATATTTTAGACAATCTACCCTGCAATATACAATCGTCAGGACCAGGAACATCTTCCTCCTCATGCACAGATCTAGCACGACAAGAACCCAAGGAAACAACGGTATCAGGCAAAATAACAGGTTTTACCGTCCTCTGTTGACTCCCACTGTTCAGTCTCAGAGGAACGTGCATAATAGGGTTTTAACAGATTTACATGGCACAGCTGGTGTGCTTTCCTCCGTTCTGGAGTGGCAACTAGATAATTTTGCTCAGTGTACTGGCGCACCACTGTATATGGACCTTGAAACTTGGCTTGAAAAGGAGTACCAACAATTGGCAGCAGAGCAAGAACCTGGTTACCCGGACTAAAGTGATGAGGCTCAGTTCGGCGATCAAATATGCCCTTCATCCTCTGCTGTGAAGATGATAACTTCTCTTTAGCCATTTCACCAGCGGCGTACAGGCGTTGCCGGAAATCACACACATACGATAACAGGGACTGAGGAGGCTCGGGAGACTTCCAGTCATCCTGGAGAACAGATAAAAGTCCACGCACCCTATCTCCAAACACAAGGTCATTTGGACTGAAACCTATGCTCTCCTTTGAAACCTCCGTAGAGGCTAACAGTAACCAAGGGAACCCCTCCTCCCAATCCTTATCCATCTCAGTACCATAAGCTCTCAACAAAGACTTAAGTGTTTGATGGAAACGTTCCAGTGCTCCTTGACTTTGCGCAGAGGGGAAAAGTGAGAATTTTTTTGTGTGTGACTATGGCGTCTTATGTATATGAGTTCATTCGCTTTCCATCAGAGGAATTGTTAGATTTAGGTACTAAAGAACAGCTGTTGAAGGTCGCTGAACACTACAAGGTTGAAATGAGTGATAAACGTTTAAAGAATTCTATTAGGTTGATATTGAAATTCAATTTGATGGAGAGTGGTATTCTTGAAGTTACCACTGGGCCAGCCTCTGCTGAGGACTTGTCGTCTCCCCTCATTGTAGCCTTCTTTTTGAACAGCAGAAAGAACTGCTTCTGTTACAGCTAGAGCATGATCGGCAGCATGAACGTGAGAAAAGAGAGCATGATCGGCAGCATGATCGTGAGAAGCTAGAGCATGATCGTGTAAAGTTTGAAAAGGAATTGGCATTTAAACAAGATATGGAGCGTGCTAAAATCAAGTTGCAACAAGAACGTATAGAGTTGGTTAGGGAAGGAAAGATCTCAGGGGAGCGTTTGTTCTGGGAAGGTGACCCAGATTTACCTAGGGGTAGTTCCTCTTTTGATCGTGTCCCAGAGACATTTGATATTGTTGGGAACTTACGGTTATTGCCTCAGTTTACTGAAAAGGACCCCGAGACATTATTTTCGTTGTTTGAGCTTGTTGCTGACGCTAGGAGTTGGCCTGATTCTGACCGCACTTTAATGTTGCAGTGTGTGGTGACTGGTAAAGCGCAGGAAGCATATTCAGCTCTTAGTGTACACGACAGTGCCAGTTATGATAAAGTTAAAACAGCTGTGTTACAGATTTATGAATTGGTCCCTGAGTCTTACTGCCAATGATTTAGAACTTTAAAAAGGGATGATAAGCAGCCTCATGTTGAGTTTGCGTGACAATTATCTTTACAATTTAATCGCTGGTGTTCCGCCTCTGCAGTTGTGACTTTCCAAGGGCTGTGTGATCTGATTATGTTAGAGCAATTTAAGGACACAATTCCTGATCGTATTGCCACGTATATTAACGAACAGAAAGTAAAGAATGTCGCTGAAGCTGCGGTTTTGGCGGACGAGTATGTGTTGACTCACAAAAGTGTCTGCAGAGCCCCGTATTCGGAAAGAGTGGGGGCGTTCGGATAGATTTGGGCTTCGCTCACAGAGATACTTTGGTTCACGGGGAGAGTTCTATTCAACTAGGGTAGAGCCTGACTCCCATGGTAAAGCTGACTTTGGGCAGGAGTGTCACTACTGTCAAGGTTCAGGTCATTGGAAAATCGAATGTCCACTTCTCAGGTCAAAGGGTGCTTACGCTAAATCTAAGCCTACCGCGTTAGCTGCACCTGTTCCACATCAGTTCACTCATGACTCATTTCCTCAGGCCCAGGAGAATGTGAAAGTCCATATTGATGCAGACTATTTACCTTTCATTACGGAAGGTTTTGTGTCTATGTTAGGAAGTAAAGACCTAGTGCCAGTGAAGATCCTGAGAGACACAGGTGCCTCTGAATCATTTGTGTTGGAGTCTGTGTTACCCTTTTCTGCTGAGCCTGTTTCGGGGAATAGTGTTCTAATTAGGGGAATAGGTTTGAACACTGTCAGTTCCATTGCATAAACTGATGTTGGATTGTGGGCTGGTGAAGGGTGAAGTTGTCGTGGGTGTGCGTCCTTCGTTGCCTATTGAGGGTATCGACGTTATCCTTGGGAATAACTTGGCTGGTGAGCGTGTATGGCCTGTCGTGTTTCCAGCTCTAGTGGTTTCCACCAAGCCGTCATTTGTTGGGATTCCTGATGAGTGTACAGAGTTTCCCAGAGGTGTTCTCTGCGTGTGCAGTGACTCGTTCTATGAGCCGTGGCGAACTGGTCACTGCGCCGACTAATGATAATAATACAAAGAAGTATGCCACTGTTTTCCCTGTTATTCCGTTATCTGTAACCCGCTCAGATCTAATCAATGCGCAACGGGATGACCCCACGTTAGAAGAGTTGCGTGACCAAATTGTGCCTGTAGAACAGTTGGGAGATGTCGCCCATGGCTATTTTCTCCAAGAGGATGTCCTGATGAGAAAGTGGATGTCTCATGATAGTTGTTTTTTGGGGGAGGCAATTAGTCAGGTTGTTGTACGAGTTAAGCTTCGTGAGTTGGTGTTGGAAACTCTCCCTTTGTTACGGGCTTTGAGCCGGTTCGTGACAAGTCATCTGGGGGCAGGTGCAGTTTTGCTGCAAGCAGATGTGTCTGGGGTTGAAAGGCCTGTTGGTTTATTTTCTAAAAAGTTTAACGATTATCAGTTGAACTATTCGGTTATTGAAAAGGAAGCGCTAGCACTCATTTGGGCGCTACACTTCAAAGTGTTGCAGCGATGAGGATCTGAGGACCCATGCCAAATCTTTTCAGTCTCGTGAGGTTTTGTCTTTTGTCTTGCCCTCTTCACGACTGTCTTGATGTGCTTGGACCATGTTAGTTTGTTGGGGATGTGGATGCCAAGCAACTAGAAGCTCTCAACCTGCTCCACTACAGCCCTGTCAATGAGAATGGGAGCGTGCTTGGTCCACCTTTTCCTGTAGTGCACAATCATCTCCTTTGTCTTGATTACGTTGAGGGAGAGGTTATTGTCCTTGCCCCACACGGTCAGGTCTCTGACCTCCTCCCTATACAGTGCCTTGCAAAAGTATTGACCCCCCTTGCCGTTTTTCCTATTATGTTGCATTACAACCTGTAATTTAATTTGTATTTGTATTGCATTTGATGGACATACACAAAATTGTCCAAATTGGTGAAGTGAAATGAAAAAAATGAAAACTGAAAAGTGGTACTGCATATGTATTCACCCCCTTTGCTATGAAGCCCCTAAATAAGATCTGGTGCAACCAATTACCTTCAGAAGTCACATAATTAGTTCAATAATGTGCACCTGTGAGCAATCTAAGTGTCACATGATCTCAGTAAATTTACACCAGTACTGAAAGGCCCCAGAGTCTGCGACACCACTAAGCAAGGGGCACCACCAAGCAAGCGGCACCATGAAGACCAAGGAGCTCTCCAAACAGGCCAGGGAAAAGTTGTGGAGAAGTACAGATCCATGTTTGGTTATAAAAAAATATCTGAAACAAACTCTGAACATCCCACAGAGCACCCTTAAATCAATTATTAAAAAATGGAAAGAATTTGGCACCACAACAAACCTGCCAAGAGAGGGCCGTCCACCAAAACTCATGGACCAGGCAAGGAGGGCATTAATCAGAGAGGCAACAAAGAGACCAAAGATAACCCCGAAGGAGCTGAAAAGCTCCACAGCAGAGATTGGAGTATCTGTCCATAGGACCACTTTAAGCCGCACCACAGAGCTGGGATTTATGGAAGGGTGGCCAGAAAAAAGCCATTGCTTAAAGAAGAAAATAAGTAAATACGTTTGGTGTTAGCCAAAAGGCATGTGGTAACACGAGTGCTATGGGTTTTTAGTAATTTAGGCAGCTTACCTTACTGTTCTTGGGCACAGGGACAATTGTGGTCTGCTTGAAACATGTTGGAATTAGAGAAACAGACAGGGAGAGGTTGAAAATGTCAGTGAAGACACTTGCCACCTTGTCAGCAAATGCTTGGAGTGCATGTCCTGGTAATCCGTCTGGGCCTGCAGCCTTGTGAATGTTGACCTGTTTAAAGGTCTTACTCACATCGGCTGCGAAGAACATGATCACACAGTCATCCAGACCAGCTGATGCTTTCATGCATGTTTCAGTGTTGCTTGCCTCGAAGCGAGCATAACATTTATTTAGCTTGTGTCACTGGGCAGCTCTCGGTTGTGCTTCCCTTTGTTGACTGTAATAGTTTGCAAGCCCTGCCACATCCGACGAGCGTTGGATCCGGTGTAGTACGATTCGATCTTAGTCCTGTATTGATGCTTTTCATGTTTGATGGTTCATCAGAGGGCATAGCGGGATTTCTTATAAGCTTCTGGGTTAGAGTCCCACTCCTTGAAACGGCAGCTCTACCCTTGAGCTCGGTGTGAATGTTGCCTGTAATGCATGGCTTCTAGATGGGGTATGGACGTTCAGTCACTGTAAGGACGACGTACTCGATGCAACGATGCAGCTTAGAAAAAATACAGATAAACTCTCGTAGGTAGTGTGGTCTACAGCTTATCATGATATACTCTACCTCAGGTGAGCAAAACTTTGAGACTTACTTATCGTGTACCAGCTGTTGTTTACATATATGCATAGGCCCCCGCCCCGTGTCTTACCAGAGGCTGCTGAAACATACAATATTACAGTTTTTAATGTCCCGTTGGTAGGATATACAGTGGGGCAAAAAAGTATTTAGTCAGCCACTAATTGTGCAAGTTCTCCCACTTAAAAAGATGAGAGGCCTGTAATTTTCAGCATAGGTATACTTCAACTATGACAGACAAAATGAGAAGAAAAAAATCCAGAAAATCACATTGTAGGATTTTTAATTGATTTATTTGCAAATTATGGTGGAAAATAAGTATTTGGTCACCTAAAAACAAGCAACATTTCTGGCTCTCACAGACCTGTAACTTCTTCTTTAATACTGCTCCCCCCCTACTTTGTGCAATTTCCGCCTGAAAGACATACCCAAATCTAACAGCCTGTAGCTCAGGCACAGAACCAAGGATATGCATATTATTGGTACCATTTGAAAGAAAACACTCTGAAGTTTGTGTACATGTGAATTGAATGTAGGAGAATATTACACATTAGATCTGGTTTAGATAAAACAATGAAAAAAAAAAAATATATATAAAAAAAATATAAGAGGGCAACAGTACTTGTGCAAAGTTTCAGAATGATAACTTCCAAAATGAGTGTGCTACATGACATTTATCATGAAGTAACCCAGGTGTCCCACACAAGTAGCCCAAATGTACCCAAGTGGCCAAATTGGTGAAGGTATACATTTTGAAACAAATAACTATATCTAAAATACCAAAATAGTATTCTAACACACCTCCCCAAAAATAATAGAGGGAAAAAAAAAAGTTTTTTTTTTTATTGATTAAAAAATATATGAAAAATACACTGCTCAGGGAACACTTAAACAACACAATGTAACTCCAAGTCAATCACACTCTAGTGGTAGAATGAGACGGAGTCTACAATCCACACAAGTGGCTCAGGTAGTGCAGCTCATCCAGGATGAGACATCAATGCGAGCTGTGGCAAGAAGGTTTGCTGTGTCTGTCAGCGTAGTGTCCAGAGCATGGCGGTGCTATCAGGAGACAGGCCAGTACATCGGGAGACATGGAGGAGGCCGTAGGAGGGCAACAACCCAGCAGCAGGACCGCTACCTCCGCCTTTGTGCAAGGAGGAGCAGGAGGAGCACTGCCAGAGCCCTGCAAAATGACCTCCAGCAGGCCACAAATGTGCATGTGTCTGCTCAAACGGTCAGAAACAGACTCCATGAGTGTGGTATGAGGGCCCGACGTCCACAGGTGGGGGTTGTGCTTACAGCCCAACACCGTGCAGGACGTTTGGCATTTGCCAGAGAACGCCGAGATTGGCAAATTCTCCACTGGCGCCCTGTTCTCTTTACAGATGAAAGCAGGTTCACACTGAGCACATGTGACAGACGTGACAGAGTCTGGAGATGCCGTAGAGAACGTTCTGCTGCCTGAAACATCCTCCAGCATGACCGGTTTGGCGGTGGGTCAGTGATGGTGTGGGGTGGTATTTCTTTGGGGGGCCGCACAGCCCTCCATGTGCTCGCCTGAGGTAGCCTGCCTGCCATTGGGTACCGAGATGAGATCCTCAGACCCCTTGTGAGACCATATGCTGGTGTGGTTGGCCCTGGGTTCCTCCTAATGCAGACAATGCTAGACGTCATGTGGCTGGAGTGTGTCAGCAGTTCCTGCAAGAGGAATTCATTGATGCTATGGACTGGCCCGCCCGTTCCCCAGACCTGAATCCAGTTGAGCACATCTGGGACATCATGTCTCACTCTATGGATGCTTTAGTCCAGGTCTGGGAGGAGATCCCTCAGGAGACCATCCGCCACCTCATCAGGAGCATGCCCAGGCGTGGTAGGGAGGTAATGCAGGCATGTGGAGGCCACACACACTACTGAGCCTCATTTTGACTTGTTTTAAGGACATTACATCAAAGTTGGATCAGCCTGTAGTGTAGTTTTTCACTTTAATTTTGAGTGTGACTCCAAATCCAGACCTCCATGGGTTGATAAATTTGATGTCCATTGATCATTTTTGTGTGATTTTGTTGTCAGCACATTCAACTATGTAAAGAAAAAAGTATTTAATAAGAATATTTCATTCATTCAGATCTAGGATGTGTTATTTTAGTGTTCCCTTTATTTTTTGAGCAGTATATATATATATATATATATATATACATTTACAAAATAACATGGGTAACTATTTAAACACTTTCAATATTTGGAAGACCCTCAGTCCTCTATCAAATCAATTTATATAGCCCCAGCCTAAAACCCCAAACAGCAAGCAATGCAGGTGTAGAAGCACGGTGGCTAGGAAAAACTCCCTAGAAAGGAAGAAACCTAGAGAGGAACCAGGCTGGGGGGTGGTCAGTCCTCTTCTGGCTGTGCCGGTTGGAGATCACAGTGGTTATAGAGGGTGCAACAGGACAGCACCTCAAGAGTAAAAATGAACGCAGGCAGAACAGTTGAAACTGGAACAGCGGCAAGGCCAGGTGGACCGGGGACAGCAAGGAGTCATCATGCCAGGTAGTCCTGACGCATGGTCCTAGGACTCAGGTCCTCCGAGAGAGAGAAAGAGAGAATTAGAGAGAGCATACTTAAATTCACACAGGACACCGGATAAGACTCCCATTTGGAGTCAGTGTCACTGTGAAAGAAAATGTCCAGTTAGAATAGTTTCACATATGAGCCCTGTATCAACAGGTATAATAAACAGATATACAGTGCCTTGCAAAAGTATTCGGCCCCCTTGAACTTTGCGACCTTTTGCCACATTTCAGGCTTCAAACAAAGATATAAAACTGTATTTTTTTGTGAAGAATCAATAACAAGTGGGACACAATCATGAAGTGG
Organism: Oncorhynchus gorbuscha; assembly: GCF_021184085.1. Classification (NCBI taxonomy): domain Eukaryota; kingdom Metazoa; phylum Chordata; class Actinopteri; order Salmoniformes; family Salmonidae; genus Oncorhynchus; species Oncorhynchus gorbuscha. Next base: position 20,367,272 of record NC_060175.1, on the reverse strand, counting down.
TACGACATTTATTGGATATTTCAAACTTTTTTAACAAATCAAAAACTGAAAAATTGGGCGTGCAAAATTACTCAGCCCCTTTAAGTTAATACTTTGTAGCGCCACCTTTTGCTGCGATTACAGCTGTAAGTCGCTTGGGGTATGTCTGTATCAGTTTTGCACATCGAAAGAGAGTTGACTTTTTTTCCCATTCCTCCTTGCAAAACCGCTCGAGCTCAGTGAGGTTGGATGGAGAGCATTTGTGAACAGCAGTTTTCAGTTCTTTCCACATATTCTCGATTGGATTCAGGTCTGGACTTTGACATGGCCATTCTAACACCTGGATATGTTTATTTTTGAACCATTCCATTGTAGATTTTGCTTTATGTTTTGGATCATTGTCTTGTTGGAAGACAAATCTCCGTCCCAGTCTCAGGTCTTTTGCAGACTCCATCAGGTTTTCTTCCAGAATTGTCCTGTATTTGGCTCCATCCATCTTCCCATCAATTTTAACCATCTTCCCTGTCCCTGCTGAAGAAAAGCAGGCCCAAACCATGATGCTGCCACCACCATGTTTGACAGTGGGGATAGGGTGTTCAGGGTGATGAGCTGTGTTGCTTTTAACCCAAACATAACGTTTTGCATTGTTGCCAAAAAGCTCAATTTTGGTTTCATCTGACCAGAGCACCTTCTTCCACATGTTTGGTGTGTCTCCCAGGTGGCTCGTGGCAAACTTTAAACGACACTTTTTATGGATATCTTTAAGAAATGGCTTTCTTCTTGCCACTCTTCCATAAAGGCCAGATTTGTGCAATATACGACTGATTGTTGTCCTATGGACAAGAGTCTCCCACCTCAGCTGTAGATCTCTGCAGTTCATCCAGAGTGATCATGGGCCTCTTGGCTGCATCTCTGATCAGTCTTCTCCTTGTATGAGCTGAAAGTTTAGAGGGATGGCCAGGTCTTGGTAGATTTGCAGTGGTCTGATACTCCTTCCATTTCAATATTATCGCTTGCACAGTGCTCCTTGGGATGTTTAAAACTTGGGAAATCTTTTTGTATCCAAATCCGGCTTTAAACTTCTTCACAACAGTATCTAGGACCTGCCTGGTATGTTCCTTGTTCTTCATGATGCTCTCTGCGCTTTTAACGGACCTCTGAGACTATGATGTCATAAGGTGAATGCACCAATTTGTAAGTCGCTCTGGATAAGAGCGTCTGCTAAATGACTTAAATGTAAATGTATGTAAATGTAGACTATCACAGTGCAGGTGCATTTATACAGAGACTTGATTACACACAGGTGGATTGTATTTATCATCATTAGTCATTTAGGTCAACATTGGATCATTCAGAGATCCTAACTGAACTTCTGGAGAGAGTTTGCTGCACTGAAAGTAAAGGGGCTGAATAATTTTGCACGCCCAATTTTTCAGTTTTTGATTTGTTAAAAAAGTTTGAAATATCCAATAAATGTTGTTCCACTTCATGATTGTGTCCCACTTGTTGTTGATTCTTCACAAAAAAATACAATTTAATATCTTTATGTTTGATGCCTGAAATGTGGCAAAAGGTCGCAAAGTTCAAGGGGGCCGAATACTTTCGCAAGGCACTGTAAGTATACAGACCCCTTTATTCAGTCACCTTGATTTTTTCCAAATTTTGTTAAAATACAGACTTATTCTAAAATGGATTTAAAAAATTCCCCTCATCAATCTACACATAATACCACATAGTGACAAAGCAAAAACAGGTTTTTAGACATTTTTGCAAATGTTTGAAAAAAAACAGAAATGTCACATTTACATAAGTATTCAGTACTTTGTTGAAGCACCTTTGGCAGCGATTACAGCATTGCATCTTCTTGGGTATGATGCTACAAGCTTAGCACATCTGTATTTAGGGAGTTTCTCCCATTCTTCTCCGCAGATCCTCTCAAGTTCTGTCAGGTTGGATGGGGAGGGTCACAGCTATTTTCAGGGCTCTCTAGAGATGTTAGATCGGGTTCAAGTCCGGGCTCTGGTTGGGCCACTCAAAGACATTCAGAGACCTATCCCGAAGCCACTCCTGCATTGTCTTGGCTGTATTCTTAGGGTCGTTGTCCTGTTGGAAGGTGAACCTTTTCCCCAGTCTGAGGTCCTGAGCACTCTGGAGCAGGTTTTCATCAAGGATCTCTGCACTTTGCTCTGTTCATCTTTCTCTCGATCCTGACTATTCTCCCAGCCGCTGAAAAACATCCCCACAGCATGATCTTGCCACCACCATGGTTCACCTTAGGGATGTTGCCTGTTTCCCTCCAGACGTGACTCTTGGCATTCAGGCCAAAGATGTGGTTTTTCATGGTCTGAGAGTCCTTTGGGTGCCTTTTGGCAAACTCTATACGTCATGTGCCTTTTACTGAGGACTGGTTTCCGTCTGGCCACTCTTCCATAAAGGCCTGATTGGTGGAGTGCTGCAGAGATGGCTGTCCTTCTGGAAGGTTATCCCATCTCCACAGAGGACCATTGGAGCTCTGTCATAGTAAAGGAAAAGGGGGATACCAAGTCAGTTGTACAAATTAATGCATTCAACTGAAAAGTGTCTTCCGCATTTAACCAAACCCCTCTGACTCAGAGACGCGGGGAGGGCTGCCTTAATCGACATCCACGTCTTTGGTGCCGGTGAACAGTGGGTTAACTGCCTTGCTCAAGGACAGAACAACAGATTTTTACCTTGTCAGCAGTGACCATCGGGTTCACCTCCCCGACAAAGGCCCTTCTCCACCGATTTCTCAGTTTGCCCGGCAGGCCAGCTCTCGGAAGAGTTTTGATGGTTCCAAACTACTTCCATTTAAGGATGATGGAGGCCGCTGTGTTCTTGGGGACCTTCAATGCTGCAAAAAAAATGTGGCACCCTTCCCCAGATCTGTGCCTCGACACAATCCTGTCTCGGAGCTCTACGGACAATTCCTTCGACCTAATGACTTGGTTTTTGCTCTGAAATGCACTGTCAGCTGTGGGACCTTTTTATAGTCCGTTGTGTGCCTTTCCAAATCATGTCCAATCAATCAAATTTACCACAGGGGAATCCAATCAAGTTGTAGAAGCATTTCAAGGATGATCAATGGAAATAGGATGTACCTGTGCTCAATTTCTAGTCTCATAGAAAAGGGTCTGAATACTTATGTAAATAAGGTATTTCTGTATTTTTATATATATATATATATATATATATACATTTACAAGCATTTCTAAAAACCTGTTTTTGCTTTGTCATTATGGGGTATTGTGTATAGGTAGATTGATGAGGAACATGTTTTATTTAATCCATTTTAGAATAATGCTGTAACAAAATTTGGAAAATGTCAAGGGATTTGAATTCGGACATGGTTTCCATAACTCTGTGGAATTTCCAGTACGTCCTACCTTCTTATCATCTAGTGAGCATCGTGTAATGCTGTACGGCAATCGCTCCAGCTTCAGTGGGTTTCAGGTGAAGGCTAGAGGTATTATCTAACCACGAACACAGACACTATAAAAAAAACGAATTACATAATAAAGATAGAGGCACAGCAGCAGAACGTAATCCCCCCATCCCATCTACAAAACAAACACGCACTCAAAACAAAAGGTATAATAGTATTGCTCTAATATGGAAAATAAAAATGAAAAACAATCTTGAACACCAGAAGAATATTTGTACAAATTTCTAATAAGTATTTTTTTTTCTTATGTCATTGGTGTAGTTTTATGTGTTGACCTATATTACTTATTGACAATTGAATACATGATTGTGGTGCATTGATAATACATTTGAGACAAAATATAATAATTATATGAGTCATATATGATTATTATAAGAAAAGCTGATGTTCTGAGAATGTAACCTCTACGAAATAAATGCTTCCATATAAGTTTCACATTGTTTTTTTATGAATCAACATGACAATTACTATCACAAAAATACAATATTTGTATATACATTTTCCTTTTCGGGTATGAGTTTCCATGGTTAAGGCTGGGCATTTGATAAATCTACAGTTATGCCTTTGGTCTCCCATTCTTGGTTTGTAACTAATCCCTACTTTGCTTTGATATTTGTCACGGATTACTACCAATGTGCTATTGTGAGAATTATTGTTGAGAGATCTCCAGTTAATAACAAAATAGACTCACTGCTGCTATCAAAGTCATTCCTCCTTCTCCTCCTCTTCCTCCTCTTACCCCTCCTCTTCTCTTCTCTCCTCCTCCCCCTCCTCATGTCCTCCCCCTTGTCCTCTGTATGTGAGACCTTAGAAGGTTTAGCTTACATGTCTTCTGTATGTTTTTTATATAATACATGCAACATTTCTGTTTTTTATATAATACATGCAACATTTCTGTTATGTCTAAATGATAACCACCCATATAAGTCAGTGTATTTGCTGACTTTGCCATTTCCATCAATTCAGACAGGAGACAACTACCTACTGGAACTAAAACATTTTCAATGGAAAGAGGCAACATGTGTCACGTCCTGACCTTAGTTCCTTTGTATCTCTATTTTTGGTTTGGTCAGGGTGTGAGTTGGGGTGGGTATTCTATGTCTTCTGTTTTATGTGTCTTCACCTTACAGAACTGTTTAGTTTCGTTCACTCTCTCTTTGTTGTTTTTTTGGTTATTGCAGTGTTCAGTTTATTTATTAAAATTAACATGGACACTTACCACGCTGCGTTTTGGTCTGATCCTTCCTATTCCTCATCAGACGAGGACGAGAATCGTTACAACACGAGGAGCCTTGAGTGATGCAAAATTGGCAATGCGAACAAGGCTTGAGGAGTGATGAGAGCCATGGTATTGAGAACTTTGCCCACCAAAGTTCAGCGTAGTGCAAATATGAAAATGATTGATGACACTGCAGGGGGGTATTCAATCTGGATAGTGAAGGTCTCTCAAGCTAGCTTTGAAACACCCATAAACTGCAACATAAGGTCAAGTGATGTGTTGCCATACTACCAAACCACTTTCAGTAAAAATGGACAGTTACCCTCAATGGACCAAACTTGTCTACCTTTAAATCAGTGCTGGTCTTTGTCCCTGAAAATCAGTCATGAGCATCAGTGCATGACAGATCATTGAAAACACATAGAGATCTCAAGCTGAAATTTGTCCTAATAAGAGCTACACAAGAACATCATGCCATGCTTGTCTGAGTATTTAATGTAAATAAACATTATTTAAATTTTGGCTTCAAAGCTAAGCAACATCAACCCGATATCCTCTGAAGAAATGAGGTACATCAAGAGCCTCAGTCCTGTTCGGAGAAAATGAAAGAGATCAAAAGTTGGCGACTATGTGAAGTAATTAAATCATGGCGGCACCACATGAACCATGCTCCCTAGTGGTGAGCAGATTCACCCGCGCCCGCCAACAATAGTTAATAACCCATCACCAACCTCCCAACTATATGTGGTGAAGTGAAAATCTGAGGCCTGCACCCAACCCACTAATATAACATGTGCTTTAGGCTACAGTCAGAGACAGTGGAATGATTTTTTGACAGGGGTGCAGTTTTTTTTAACATATTGATAGGGTATTTGTCAGTCAACTTGTCTATAATAAGATATATGCAGCTTCTCTTCTGTCATATGTTGCCCTAGAAGACTAAATACATCCTTGCTCACCAGAATAATTAAATAAATCAATATAATTAATTCTTCAATCTAACAAAATGTGACTCGTCTCTGTAATCTAGGTGTATATTGCGTGTCTCTACTTCACAGGAGCGTCATTTGAACTTACATTTTTTTGGGGGATCAAAATGCATTTTTGAGGAAAAATGCCTTCTGGAACATGTGAACTTGCATGTGCCATAATACGAAACTTGTATGCCATGTAAATACGAATAAAATTGTTAAATTACAAGCCTAGTTGGTTTAGCAATAGAAAAAGGCAGCAACATTCCCGCTAGCCATGATTGGCTGAGATATTTAAAATAATATATTTATTTTACCATTATTTATCTAGGCAAGTCAGAACCTCTTTGGGATAGGCGGCAGCATTTTCACTTTTGGATAAATAGTGTGCCCAATTTCAACTTCCTGCTACTCATGCCAAGAATATAAGATATGCATATTATATTATTATATATTAGATTCAGATAGAAAACACTCTGAAGTTTCTAAAACTGTTTGAATCATGTCTGTGAGTATAAAATAACTTATGTTGCAGGCAAAACCCTGGGGACTACCCATTCAGATTTCTTTTTTAGGTCACTGTCTATTCAATGTGTTTTCATTAGGAAACGAGATTTCTAAGGCACTTGTTTGCAGTTCCTACCGCTTCCACTGGATGTCACCAGTCTTTGGAAATTGGTTGAGGTTATTCCTTTGTGTAATGAAGAAGTACGGCCATCTTGAATTTGTGTCATTTGAAATGTACTTTTTGAGAAGGCACATGACTGGAAAATTAGCGTGAGTTTGATGTCTTCCTTTATTGAACATAGATTGTCCCGTCTTCAATTTGATTGACTATTAACGTTTAAAAAGACCTAAAATTGCATTACAAAAGTAGTTTGAAATGTTTTGGCAAAGTTTACAGATACATTTTGAGATATTTTGTAGTGACGTTGAGCAAATTGGAAGCTGTTTTTTTCTGGATCAAACGAGCCAAATAAATGGACATTTTGAATATATATCGACGGAATTAATCTAACAAAAGGACCATTTGTGATGTTTACGGGACATATTGGAGTGCCAACAAAAGAAGCTTGTCAAAGGTAAGGCATAATTTATATTTTATTTCTGCGTTTTGTGTGTTGCCTGCAGGGTTAAAATATGCTACTCTCTCTTTGTTTACTGTTGTGCTATCATCAGATAATAGCTTCTTATGCTTTCACCGAAAAGCCTTTTGAAATCTGAAATGTTGGCTGGATTCACAACGAGTGTAGCTTTAATATGGTATCTTACATGTGTGATTTAATGAAAGTTTGAATTTTATAGTATTTTACTTGAATTTGGCGCACTGCATTTTCCCTGGCAATTGGCCAGGTGGGACATTTGCGTCCCGCCTATACCAGAGAGGTTAAAAACCTCTTGAAGCTAGGGGGCACTATTTTTATTTTTGGAAAGATAACGTTCCCAAAGTAAACGGCCTATTTCTCAGGACCAGATGCTAGAATATTGCATATAATTGACAGCTTAGGATAGAACACACTCTAAAGTCTCCAAAACTGTAAAAATATTGTCTGTGAGTATAACAGAACTGATATTGCAGGCGAAAGGCTAAGAAAAATCCAATCAGGAAGTGACTCATATTTTGAGACCGTTGTGTTCCTATGCATCCCTATTGGCCATTGAAAGGGATATCAACCAGATTCCTTTTTCTACGTATTCCCTAACGTGTCTACAGCCTTTAGACGTAGTTTCACGCCTTTATGTTGAAGAATGAGTGTAAAGCACCACATTGCGTAAGTGGCCAGCTGAGGGCTCTCAGAGTGATTCTTGCGTAAAAGACAGAGGTAGCCATTTTTCCTCTCGGTCCTACTGAAAAGCCAGTTGTCCCGGTTGATATAATATCAAATAGATATTTGAAAAAGACCCTGAGGATTGATTATAAAATACGTTTGCCATGTTTCTGTCGGTATTATGGATATAATTTGGATTTTTTTCGGCGTTGTCATGACCGCTATTTCCGGTGGATTTCTCAACATAACGTGACAAACAAACAGAGGTATTTTGGGCATAAAAATCATCTTTATGGAACAAAAGGAACATTTGCTGTCTAACTGGGAGTCTCGTCAGTGAAAACATCTGAAGATCATCAAAGGTAAACAATTAATTTGATTGCTTTTCTGATTTTCGTGACCAAGCTTCCTGCTGCTAGCTGGACATAATGCTATGCTAGGCTATCGATAAACTTACACAAACGCTTGTCTTGCTTAGGCTGTAAAGCATAATTTCCAAATCTGAGACGACGGGGTGATTAACAAAAGGCTAAGCTGTGTTTCGCTATATTTCACTTGTGATTTCATGAATATTAATATTTTCTAGTAAGATTATTTGGCAGTTGCGCTATGCTAATTAGTGTAGTTGATGACAATTCTCCCAGATCCGGGATGGGTATGTAACGGATGTGAAATGGCTACCTAGTTAGCGGTGGTGCGCGCTAAATAGTGTTTCAATCGGTGACGTCACCTGCTCTGAGACCTTGAAGTAGTGGTTCCCCTTGCTCTGCAAGGTCCACGGCTTTTGTGGAGCCATGGGTAACGACTGTTGTTGATGTGTGCAGAGGGTCCCTGGTTCGCGCCTGGGTATGGGCGAGGGGACAGTCTGAAGTTATACTGTTACAGGTAGTTCCAAGCGGTTAATCAATCACCTAACCAAACTTGCATGTAGATATTACCTCAATCAATCACCCCAACTACATCGTACCCCAGTCCACTGACTCGGTACTGGTTTGAGACCTAAAATGACACCAACTGATAGGGCTGCCGTGCTTCTAGCTCTTAGGAAACTTTGCAGTATTTTGCAATTGAGCTGATTCCAGAGGCTGACCCAAAACACAGCCGGCGGAGGAGAGGTACTCGGAGTGCAAATTAATTACTTAAAAATCATACAATGTGATTTTCTGGATTTTTGTTTTAGATTCCGTCTCTCACAGGTGAAGTGTATCTATGATAAAAACTACAGACCTCTACATGCTTTGTTAGTAGGAAAACCTGCAAAATCTGAACTGTATCAAATACTTGTTCTCCCCACTGTATGTCATCATGAAGTGCTTTAAAAGACTTGTCAAGAATCATATCACCTTTACCTTACCTGACACCCTAGACCCACTTCAATTTGCTTACCACCCCAGTAGATAAACAGATGATGCAATCGCCATCGCACTGCACACTGCCCTATCCCATTGGAACGAGAGGGATACCTATGCAAGAATGCTGTTCATTGACTATAGCTCAGCATCCAACACCATAGTACCCTCCAAGCTCATCATGACAGAGAGGAGGTGAGGGCCCTAGGAGTGTGGTGCGAGGAAAATGACCTCTCACCCAACGTCAACAAAACAAAGTATCTGATCGTGGACTTCAGTAAACAGCAGAGGGGACCAAAGAAGAACAGTCAGCATGTATTATTGTTTGTGTTTCCATGTCAGACGCTTCTCTTGTTTTGTATCGGTCCATGTTCAATGTTATTAAACTCAGTGCTACTATATGATACAATATCAGTACTTGTTGCATTTGCAACTTGTCTATGTCCTATCAATTGATTTCAGTGACTGTATGGCTATGGATTTATTGCATTGTTGTATGGAATGTTGCCATATTGGCAGTTTATGAAAAAAAAATGTTACACTAAACTAGCTAACAAACATACTGTGAAGATAATCATCAAATTCATTGTTTTACACAATATCTTATCACACCCCTGGCTGTCCATGACTGACCTACTCTACCTGACCAAAATGGCTGACCTTTTATATTGTCATAATTAAATCAAATGTGATTTGTCACGTGCGCTGAATACAATTGTAGACTTTACATTTAAAATGCTTACTTACAAGCCCTTTCCCAACAATGCCGTTAAAAAGTAAGAAAAGTAGATACAAATAAAATACTAACAGAATAAAATAACACAAAATAACAATAACAAGGCTATACACAGGCTTTTTTAATTTGTCACATACACGTGTTTGGCAGATGTTATTGATTGTGTAGCGAAATTCTTGTGTTTCTATCTCCAACAGTGCAGAGCGGCATAGAATAAGATACAGTAAAATAGAATATAATACAGTATATACATGAGATGAGTAATGAAAAATATGTAAACATTTTTAAAGTGGCCAGTGATTTCATGTCTATGTAAATAGGGCAGCAGCCTCTAATGTGCTAGTGATGGCTATTTAACAGTCAGCTGGCCTTGAGATAGACAAAACCTCAGTTTCCGTCATCTTCCATCCTCAGTTCCGCTTCAATCCAAGCTCTTCTTCCTGACTGTTCATACGCTCCAGATCAATAGATGGCCGTGATCAGGAGAACTCTTCCTTGGTCAGGAGAACTCTTCCTTGAGTTTCTGCCAATTATGCAATACCTGCTGACTGAGTGCTAAATAAAGCATAGGTAATGAAGGGAGTAATGAAGTCCAGGTGTGACTGACGGTGAGATGCAGGTGTGCATAATGATGGTTGCCAGGTTTGCGTAAAGATGGGTTGCCAGGACCAGTGGTTAGTAGACCGGTGACGTCGAGCGCCGGAATGGGGGAGTGGACGTGACATCTGTTTACATGTACTTTAGAGTTTTTTATTTTTTATTTTTTTATTTCACCTTTATTTATCCAGGTAGGCCTGTTGGGAAAAGGTTCTCATTTACAACTGTGACCTGGCCAAGATAAAGCAAAGCAGTGCGACACAAACAACAACACAGAGTTACACATGGAATAAACAAACGTACAGTCAATAACACAATAGAAAATCTATATACAGTGTGTGCTAATGATGTAAGATTAGGGGGGTAATGCAATAGTGGCGAAGTAATTACAATTTAGCAATTAAACACTGGAGTGATAGATGTGCAGAAGATGAGTGTGCAAGTAGAGATACTGGGGTGCAATGAGAAAAAAAACAATAATGGGATGAGGTAGATGGATAGGCTATTCACAGATGGGCAACGTACAGGTGCAATGATCTGTGAGCTGCTCTGACAGCTGATACTTAAAGTTAGTGAAGGAGATATGAGTCTCCAGCTTCAGTGATTTTTGCAATTCGTTCCAGTCATTGGCAGCAGAGGACTGTAAGGAAAGGAGGAATTGGCTTTGGGGGTGACCAGTGAAATATACCTGCTGGAGTGCGTGCTATGGGTAGGTGCTGCTATGGTGACCAGTGAGCTGAGATAAGGCGGGGCTTTACCTAGCAAAGACTTATAGATGACCTGGAGCCAGTGGGTTTGGCGACGAATATGAAGCGAGGGCCAGCCAACGAGAGCATACAGGTTTCAGTGGTGGGCAGTATACGGGGCTTTGGTGACAAAATGGATGGCACTGTGATAGACTGCATCCCATTTGCTGAGTAGAGTGTTGGAGGCTATTTTGTAAATGACATCGCCGAAGTCAAGGACCGGTAGGATAGTCAGTTTCACAAGGGTATGTTTGGCAGCATGAGTGAAGAATGCTTTCTTGCGAAATAGGAAGCCGATTCTAGATTTTATTTTGGATTGGAGAAGCTTAATGTGAGTCTGGAAGGAGAGTTTACAATCTAACCAGACACGTAGGTATTTGTAGTTGTCCACATATTCTATATGTATGGGGGCAAAATTGCAAGATTATGTTATAATATTTTTATTGCATCAAATGGTTGTTTTATTCAACAGAATATAGTATTCTTAACTATTGTGTGTGTGGTCTACTGTGGATGGGCCTCTGGGATAACACTGACAGGAGATTTGTAATGTATTTTGGGTGATAAAACCTAAAGAGCATTCCAGAGCATGAATTTATGTTTCTGTTCTACACCGTACCAGGGAGAGATGTTTCCAGTTTGGAGTTGGAGGGCCAGACACTGGTCTATACAATGAAAACTGTTGACACAAAAGAGACTGTCTGCTATGTATGATAGGTATCTTTCATACAAATCTTAACCTTGTAACCCATTCTATATATCTGTTGTTCGTCATATAGGTTGAAAGGGGTGTATCTTGGCCATAAAAGACCTTTGTAATTTTGTCTCAGTGTTCTCAACGAATCATCAGAGACGGTGATTCATCGACCAGCCATCGTTATTGTAAAGCTCTCACTATTAAAGATTTAGTTTAAGTAGAACTCTGACTTGTGTGATAAGTTTGTCTCTTCTCATTTGATAGTAAAGAAATGAACCACCACATAAGTCAGAACCGTCCAGAGTAGTGATGCTGGACGGGCAGGCAGGTTAGGGCAGTGATTGGTTGAAGAGCATGCATTTAGTTTTACTTACATTTAAGAGCAGTTGGCGGCCACGGAAGGAGAGTTATGTGGCATTGAAGCCCGTCTGGAGGTAGGTTAACACAGTGTCCAAAGGAGGGCCAGAAGTATACAGAATGTTGTTGTCTGTGTAGAGGTGGATCAGAGAATCACCAGCAGCAAGTGCGACATCATTGCTGTATACAGAGAAAAGAGTCGGCCCGAGATTTGAACCCTGTGGCACCCCCATAGAGACTGCCAGTGATCCGGGGATGACCGCAGCAGCTTTCAAATCTTTGGGGATCTCAGACGATACGAAAGAGAGTTTGAACAGGCTAGTAATAGGGTTTGCAACAATTGCGGTGAATAATTTTAGAAAGAGAGGGTCCAGATTGTCTAACCCAGCTAATTTGTAGGGGTCCAGATTTTGCAACTCTTTCAGAACATCAGCTATCTGGATTTGGGTGAAGAAGAAATGGGGAGGCTTGGATAAGTTGCTGTGGGGTGCAGGGCTGTTGACCAGGGTAGGGGTAGCCAGGTGGAAAGCATGGCCAGCTGTAGAAAAATGTTGTGTCACAATTGTTGTGGATTTATCGATGGTGACAGTTTTTCCTAGCCTCAGTGCAGTGGGCAGCTCGGAGGAGGTGCTCTTATTCTCCATGGACTTTAGAGTGTCCCAGAACTTTTTTGAGTTTGTGCTGCAGGATGCAAATTTCTGTTTGAAAAAGCTAGCCTCTGCTTTCCTAACTTTTCCTATTTATACAGACAATTGGTATAAAACCTGTAGAAAATGGATTTATAATTATATGACAATATTATAGGTTGGCAATAATTATATTACACAATTTCTGATATATCCCATGCCTGACTTTTATTTTCCTACATTAGTAAAAGCAGGAAATGCATCACTGATTCCTTTACTACCATTACTACCATTACTACCTTTACTACCATTACTACCATTAATTCCAATTAGACTGTTTTGAATTTCTCTTGGATCACAATGGCTGCTATGTTCATTTATGACATAGCCCCTCTAATAAATTAATAATAAAGCCCCTCTAATAAATTAATAGGATCTCTATGAATACAACATTGTTAAGTAGATAAAATATATATGCTATGGCTAGAGCTTCCATTGTCAATACATATGATGTGAAGTAACCTTCTGCGCACCCTGCTCTCGCCTGCAGCCCCTTGAGGTCTCTACGTTCCACTCCTTTTCTCTTCCCTTTCTTATTCTCTCCTCTTTTCCTCTCTTTCTGGCATGCATTCACAACAAGCAGGCTCTCAAGGACCTTTGCGAAATAATTTGCCAAGTATCCATCAAAATGTCTCTTTTTTTTCTCTGTCCCCTCCCCTCTCTCTCACATGTAAAATATATGAATATTTTTCAAGTGGCAGATTAATACTCTACACTCACCCACAAACACATAACTCTTACTGTCTGACTCTCTCTCTCTCTCTCTCTCTCTCTCTCTCTGAAGGACATGGAAGGTGCCAAAATTAAATATGCTATGCTGAAATATGTGGTCGCAAGAGCGCAAGATGCTACAGTACAGTAATCTAACAATTATCTGTAAACCGCTCTGGATAAGAGCATCTGTTAAATGACTCAAATGTAAATGTAGAAAGAGGGACCAGTTGACTTTGACGGAACATTTGAAGGCCCGAATTCCATCGGCGCTGTTGCAAGGAGAAGAATTCTAGTCTGGTCTATCATTATTCTATATCAATCCATTTGCACTTGAAAAGCCCGGCAAAGCTCTAGCATGAATACCTTCACTTCAATTCAAGACACAATTGCATATTTCTCTTTGCATCACCGCCTTCACTTGAATCGTATGACCTCTCGATATGGTTTGATTCCTTCGAAAAGGGGGTTATCAGCAAGCAACCCTACTGCTAAAATAATAAGGGTCATTCAAACTCTGTGATATGTAGTTGTTGCCAGGCTTATGGGAAGTGTGTGTGTGTATGCAGTGTGTATGTGTGAGTGTGTGTGTGTGTGTGTGTGTGCGTGCACTGGAATAAATCACATCTTTATTTATGACTCATTCTCAGATCCAAACATGACCTCTGTGCAAGACTCCATCTTCAATATTGAGCCACATTTCATTATTAGGTAATCAGTTACAGAGAGGAGAAGCTAGAGAAAGATGGCTCACAGTATGAGTGATGAGTGGTTCAGATAACACTGAGATGCCGGCAGCTCTCGACACCATTGTGTTGCATGGAGTGCAATAGAATCACCGGCCGAAGCAATTACTATAATGTACAAATTTGACAAGATTGTAAGATTCTATTGTTGTAATCTTATTTAGCTTTGGGGCGGCAAGTAGCCTAGTGGTTAGAGTGTTGGACTAGTAACCAAAAGGTTGCAAGATTGAATTCCTGGGCTGACAAGGTAAAAATAAGTTGTTCTGCCCCTGAACAAATCAAATCAAATCAAATCAAATTTATTTATATAGCCCTTCGTACATCAGCTGATATCTCAAAGTGCTGTACAGAAACCCAGCCTAAAACCCCAAACAGCAAACAATGCAGGTGTAAAAGCACGGTGGCTAGGAAAAACTCCCTAGAAAGGCCAAAACCTAGGAAGAAACCTAGAGAGGAACCGGGCTATGTGGGGTGGCCAGTCCTCTTCTGGCTGTGCCGGGTAGAGATTATAACAGAAAATGACCAAGATGTTCAAATGTTCATAAATGACCAGCAGTTAACCCACTGTTCCTAGGCCGGCATTGAAAATAAGAATTTGTTCTTAACTGACTTGCCTAGTTAAATAAAGGTAAAATAAAAAAATAAAAAGAATGTGTGTCTTGTTCTGTCTGAGCATGTGTGAATGCTTGTATATCTGTGTGAATGGGTATTAAGGATTTCACTTTGTGAATGTGTGTTTGCATGTGTGAGTGGATTTTGGATTTATACTACTGTCATAGTGACAGAGGGTAGAAGTAGAAAGGTCTGCACCTGGGATTTTTAATCATAGAGGATATTGAACTGAATAATTCAGATGGGCCCTGGAAGGATGACTCAGAGAGCAAAATGTAAAGTTTTGGACAAAAACTTGCGCCCAAATTTTGAGTACAAAGAGCTGCCAACGGCGACATGTTCAACATACCGATGATGTGAAGTGACCTTCCGTCAAACGTGCACCCTGTTCTCGCTGCTGCCCCTTGAGTTCTCCAAACTCCACTGTTGCAGTCAACACCGTTGACACACTGCATAATGGAGGTGCAAGGCTAACTCCGAGCTAAAGCCCAGCATTTCCATTAGTCTCTAATTGCCAGCTTTTAGTCGATAAAAAAACATAAAAGCAGACAAACATTTTTAGACATTTTGACTGGAAGAAAATCCTGATGGAAATAAATAGCGATACATTTCCATTATCAGCTGTCATTTGTGCCATACAGGAGAATGACCTGGGTGCCATTCTCTCAGCAAACTCAGCCAAAGCAAAGTAACATCATTTGAAGGATGTCAAGGTTTCCACTGTATACACTAGTTTCTATACACTTCTCCTCTCTCCCCAGACACCTCTGATACAGTGTCACTTCAGAGTCCATAGGTGAGTTGGAACCAGAGACCGAGCAAGACAGGCAGACCGGGAGAGAAGGAGATGATGAGTAGGTGAAAAAATCCTCTGTGTGGTTTATTGTAGAGCACAGAGAGATATAGGGGACTACACAGCTAGATCATGTTCTGTCGAGAGCAATGAGGAGAGTTGAGGAGCCAGAGATGGAAGGAATGAAAGTGGTATAGACATGTTAGAGAAGGAGAGATGTACACTGAACAAAAACATATGCAACATATAACAATTCTTACAGTCATTTTTTATATTTTTACAGCTCATATATGGAAATCAGTCCATTGAAATTAATTCATTAGACCCTAATCTATGGATTTCACATGACTGTGAATACAAATATGCCTCTGTTGGTCACATATATCTTTAAAAAAGGTAGTGGCCTGGATCAGAAAACCAGTCAGTATCTGGTGTGAACACCTTTTGTCTCATGCAGCGGGACACCTCCTTCACATAGAGTTAATCAGAATGCTGATTATTGCCTGTGGAATGTTGTCCCACTCCTCTTCAATGGCTTTGCGAAGTTGCTGGATATTGGGGGGAACTGGAACTCGCGTTGATCCAGAGCATCTAAACATGCTCATGTCCAAACATACATGTCTGGTATGTATACAGGCCATTGTAGAACTGGGACATTTTCAGCTTCCAAGAATTGTGTACAGATCCTTGCGACATGGTTGTGCATTTTCATTCTGAATCATGAGGTGATGGCGGTGAATGAATGGCACGACAATGGGCCTCAGTATCTCGTCAAGGTATCACTGTGCATTCAAAATGCCATCGATAAAATGTAATTGTGTTCGTTGTCTGTATGCCTAATCATACCATAACCCCACCACCACCATGGGGCACTCTGTTCACAATGTTGACATCATCAAACCGCTCGCCCACACGACGCCATACTACTGTTTGCCATCTGCCCTGTATAGTTGAACCCGGGATTAATCCGTGAAGAGCACACTTCTCCAGCGTTCCAGTAGCCATCGAATGTGAGCAATTGCCCATTGAAGTTGGTTATGACGCCGAACTGCAGTCAGGTTAAGACCCTGGTGAGGACAACGAGCATGCAGATGAGCTTCCTAAGACGGTTTCTGGGAGTTTTTGCAGAAATTCTTCGATTTTGGAAACCCACAGTTTCATCAGCTGTTCGTGTGGCTGGTTGGAGGGGATGGCTGCCATTTTACCGGCTGCCAACCAACTGTGCTATTTTATGTTTTTTCGCATAGTTTGTAACTTATTTTAAAACCAATTTTGTACATAATGTTGCTGCTACAGTCTCTTATGACCGAAAAGTCAACTGGTCCCTCAGAACAGCAATTACTCACCTCGAACTGGATGAAGATTTTTTTCTTTAACGAGTACGATATAAAGGATATACTGCTTTCTTGGGAACAGGCCCAAATCTCTGTCCTTTGCGTGGAGAAAAGGGGGGCGGAGGTCAAACTGCCTTCTGAAAATTCATAGGCGAGTGAGTAAACCTTCTCTTCCATCCGTTCTACTGGCCAACGTGCAATCATTGGAAAATAAAATGGATGATATACGATGAGGGGTGAGGGGTGAGGTTGTGTGTCTATTTGTCAATAGCTGATGCGCAATGTCTAATATTAAAGAAGTCTCGAGGTATTGCTTACCTGAGGTAGAGTACCTTATGATAAGCTGTAGACTACACTATCTACCAAGAGAGCTCCCATCTATATTATTTGTAGCCGTCTATTTACCACCACAAACCGATGCTGGCACTAAGAACTCACTCAACGAGCTGTATAAGGCCATAAGCAAACAAGAAAATGCTCATCCAGAAGCGGCACTCCTAGCTCCTAACTTAAATCAATTTTACCTCATTTCTACCAGCGTGTCACTTGTGCAACCAAAAATTCTAGACCACACAAGAGATGCATTCAAAGCGCTCCCTCACACTCCATTTGGCAAATCTGATCATAATTCTATCCTCCTAATTCCTGCTTACAAGCAAAAACTAAAGCAGGAAGTACCAGTGATGCACTCAATACAGAAGTGGTCAGATGACACGGATGCTACGCTACAGGACTGTTTTGCTAGCACAGACTGGAATATGTTCCAGGAATCATCCAATGGCATTGAGGAGTATATCACTTTAGTCATCGGCTTCATCAATAAGTGCATTGATGACGTCGTCCCCACAGTGACCATACATACATATTGTAAGATGCCTCACTAGGACGAGGTGGGTGCAAGAGTCAGGAGCAGGAGAGCACTGAGGTCCAAAGAGGAAAATAATTTATTTGGAAGTCCCAAAACACAACAAAACTGGTCGGGAAACAAACCCAACGAAGGCGCCCAACAAAACAGGAATTCGAAGTGACAACAGGAGGAAAAAACAATCTACTCCTAAATAAATCACAACGGCTTAAACGACTGTGAGAATAGCCTGTGGCGCAATCTAGCACATGCACCAAACAAACACAGAAATAATCCCGCACAAAATACCAGCAGGCAACGAGGTAAATAAACCCACAGAAATGAACTCAATAGAACACAGGTGTAAGAAACAGACAGAACCAAACGAAAAAGAAAAATGGATCCGTGGTAGCTAGTGTAACGGATGTGAAACGGCTAGCTTAGTTAGCGGTGCGCGCTAAATAGCGTTTCAATCGGTTACGTCACTTGCTCTGAGACCTTGAAGTAGTAGTTCCCCTTGCTCTGCAAGGGCCGTGGCTTTTGTGGAGCGATGGGTAACGATGCTTCGTGGGTGACTGTTGTTGATGTGTGCAGAAGGTCCCTGGTTCGCGCCCGGGTATGGGCGAGGGGACGGTTTAAAATTATACTGTTACATTGATGCTGTTGACCCGGATTACTGGTTGCTGCGGAAAAAGGAGGAAGGTCAAAAGGGGGGTGAGTGTAACGGATATGAAACGGCTACCTTAGTTAGCGGTGCGCGCTAAATAGCGTTTCAATCGGTTACGTCACTTGCTCTGAGACCTTGAAGTAGTAGTTCCCCTTGCTCTGCAAGGGCCGCGGCTTTTGTGGAGCGATGGGTAACGATGCTTCGTGGGTGACTGTTGTTGATGTGTGCAGAGGGTCCCTGGTTCGCGCCCGGGTATGGGCGAGGGGACGGACGTAAAGTTATTTTGTTACACTAGTAGGCCGGCGACGACGACCACCGAGCACCTTCTGAACAGGGAGAGGAGCCACCCTCGGTGGAAGTCATGACACATATCCCATCCAGAAGCCATGGATTACAGAAAACATCCGCAAAGGCTAGAGCTTCCGCTTTCAAGGAGTGGGACACTAATCGTGACTCTTATAAGAAATCCCGCTACTCCCTCAGACAAACTATCAAACAGGCAAAGCATCAATACAGGAATAAGATTGAATCCTGCTACCCCGGCTCTGACCCTGTGGCAGGGCTTGAAAAAGTATTTTCAAACTACAAAGGGAAACCCAGCTGCGAGCTGCCCAGTGACGCGAGCCTGCCAGATAAGCTAAATGTCTTTTATGCTTGCTTCGAGGCAAGCAACACTGAAGCATGCATGACAGCACCAGCTGTTCCGGCCAACTGTGTGATAATGCACTTGGTAGCTGATATGAACAAGACTTTTAAACAGGTCAATATTCACAAAGCCGAGGGGCCAGATGGACTACCAGGACGTGTACTCAAAGCATGCGCGGACAACCTGGAAAGTGTCTTCACTGACATTTTCAACCTCTTATTGACAGAGTCTGTAATACCTACATGTTTCAAGCAGACCACCGTAGCCTAAATGATTACCACCCCATAGCACTCACGTCAGTAGCCATGAAGTGCTTTGAAAGGCTGGTCATGGCTCAGATCAACATCATCATCCCGGATAAAGCTCATCACTAAGATAAGGAAACTGGGACTAAACACCTCCGTCTGCAACTGGAACCTGGACCTCCTGAAGGACCGCCCCCCAGGTGGTAAGGGTAGGCAACAACATATCTGCCACGCTGATCCTCAACACTGGGGCCCCTCAGGGGTGTGTGCTTAGTCCCCTCCTGAACTCCATGTTCACCCACGACTGCATTGCCAAACACAACTCCAACACCATCATTAAGTTTTCTGATGACACAACAGTGGTAGGCCTGATTACCGACAATGAAGAGGCAACCTATATGGAGGAATTCAGAGACCTGGCAGTGTGGTGCCAGGACAACCACCTCTCCCTCAATGTGAGCAAGACAAAGGAGCTGATCATGGGCTACAGGAAAACGTGGGCAGAACAGGCCCCCATTAACATCAACAGGGCTGTAGTGGAGCGGGTCGAGAGTTTCAAGTTCCTTGGTGTCCACATCACCAACGAGCTATCATGGTCCAAACACAATAAGACAGTCATGAAGAGGGCACGACAACACCTTTTCCCCTCAGGAAACTGAAAAGATTTGACATGGAGCCCCAGATCCTCAAAAAGTTCTACAGTTGCACCATCGAGAGCATCATGACCGTTTGCATCACTGCCTGGTATGGCAACTGCTCGGCATCTGACCTTAAGTCGCTACAAGGGGTAGTGCGTACTGCCCAGTACATCACTGGGGCCAAGCTTCCTGCCATCCAGGACCTATATACTTGACGGTGTCAGAGGAAAGCCCAAAAATGTTTAATAGACTGTTCTCTCTGCTACCGCAAGGCAAGCGGTACCGGACCACCAAGTCTAGGATCAAAAGGCTCCTTAACAGCTTCTACCGACAAGCCATAGGACTGCTGAACAATTAATCAAATGGCGACCTGGACTATTTAAATTGACAACCCCCCCATTTGTTTTTACACTGCTGCTACTTGCTGTTTATTATCTATGCATAATCACTTTATCCCTACCTACATGTTCAGATGACATTGACTAACCTGTACCCGTACACATTGACTCAGTACCGGTACCCCCTGTATATAGGCTTTGTTGTTGTTGTTATTTTATTGTGTTACTTTTAATTATTTTTTACTTTAGTTTATTTGGTAAATGTTTTTTTATCTCTTTCTTAAACTGCATTGTTAATTAAGGGCTTGTAAGTAAGCATTTCACAGTAAGGTCTACACCTGATGTATTCGGCGCATGTGACAAATACATATTGATTTGATTTGTTTTGGTCTCAGACGATCCCGGACGTGAAGAAGCCAGATGTGGAGGTCCTGGGCTGACGTGGATACACATGGTCTGCGGTTGTGAGACCGATTGGACATACTGCCAAATTCTTTTAAACGACATTAGAGGCAGCTTATTGTAGAGAAATTAACATTCAATTCTCTGGCAATAGCTCTGGTGGACATTCATGCAGTCAGTATGCTAATTGCACGCTCCCTCAAATTGAGACATCTGTTGCATTGTGTTATGTGACAAAACTGCACATTTCAGATTGGTCTTTTATTGTCCCCGGCACAAGGTGCGCCTATGTAATGATCATGCTTTTTAATTAGCTTCTTGATATGCCACACCTGTCAGGTGGATGGATTATCTTGGCAAAGGAGAAATGCTCACTAACAGGGATGTAAACACATTTGTTCAAAGATATTGAGAGAAATGGTTATGGAACATTTCTTGGATTTTTTTCTTCAGCTCATGAAACATGGGACCAACACTTTATATGTTGCGTTTACATTTTTTTCATTATATATAGAGAGAGATAGAGAGGAGAAAGGAAGAGAGGGAGATAATACAATACACTGGGGGAGGTGGGGCAGATGAGGGGAAATAACAGAGGTTCATTTTTAGCAGCCGACACCAATATACGGCTAGTTACATCAGCCTGGGGTTAGGAGTGGGCTGCCAGGCCCTCACGCTGACTCACCGGGCACTCGCTGGCACCTGGACCCAGCACCCAGCGACCTGCTGTCTGTCAGGATAAAACCAGTCACATCAACACCCCATGCCCCCCCCTGTGACAGGTCACTTCTGACAGGGTCAGTCGGCCTCTTCTAACCCTCCCTGTGTTCTTTGGTTCGCTTCTTTATTGAGCAATTCATCACACAAACATGAAGGCTTTCAAAAAAATGCTGAAATTCAAACCTGAACAGGAGCTCATTCACACAAACTGTGTTACAGCCTGAATTTAAAATGGATTAAATTAAGATTTGGTGTCACTGCCCTACACACAAAACCACAATTTCAAAGTGGAAATGTGTTTTTAGAAATATTTTCAAATTTATTAGAAATTAAAAGATCCAATGTCTTGAGTAAAAAAGTATTCAACCCATCTGTTATGGCAAGCCTAAATAAGTTCAGGAGTAAAAATGTGCTTAACCTCTCTGGGATATTTGGGACGGTAGCGCCAAATTCAAAACAACAGAAATCCCATAATAAAATTTCCTCAAACATACAAGTATTTTACAGCATTTTAAAGATAAACTTGTTGTAAATCCAGCCACAGTGTTCAATTTCAAAAAGGCTTCATGACGAAAGCACACCAAATGATTATGTTAGGTCAGTACCTAGTCACAGAAAAACACAGCCATTTTTCCAGCCAAAGAGAGGAGTCACAAAAAGCAGAAATAGAGATTAAATTAATCACTAACCTTTGATCTTCATCAGCTGACGCTCATAGGACTTCATGTTACACAATACATGTATGTTTTGTTCGATAAAGTTCATATTTATATCCGAAAATCTGACTTTACATTGGTGCTTTACGTTCAGTAGTTCCAAAACATCCGGTGATTTTGCAGAGAGCCACATCAATTTACAGAAGTACTCATAATAAACATTGCTAAAAGATACAAGTGTTATGCATGGAATTTTAGATCCACTTCTCATTAACGCAACTGCTGTGACAGATTTCTAAAAAGCACACCATGCAATAATCTGAGTATGGCGCTCAGACAACAAAACGAGCCATACATATATCCGCCATGTTGTGGAGTCAAAGTCAGAAATAGCATTATAAATATTCACTTACCTTTGATGATCTTCTTCAGAATGCACTCCCAGGAATCCCAGTTCCACAATAAATGTTTGATTTGTTTGATAAAGTCCATCATTTATGTCCAAATACCTCTTTTTTGTTTGCGCTTTTAGCCCAGTAATCCAAATTCATGAGCCGTGAGCAGATGAAAAGTCAAAAAGTTCCGTTACAGTCCATAGAAACATGTCAACGATGTATAGAATCAATTTTTAGGATGTTTTTATCTAACATTTCAATAATGTTTCAACCGGAGAATTCCTTTGTCTGTAGAAATGCAATGGAACGCAAGCTAACTCTCACTCTGGCAGACCTTTGACTCATTCAGCTCCCATTCCCCCCTCCTTCACAGTAGAAGCATCAAACAAGGTTCTAACGACTGTTGAAATCTAGAGGAAGCCTTAGGAAGTGCAATATGACCCCATAGACACTGTATATTCGATAGGCAATGACTTGAAAAACCTCAGATTTCCCACTTCCTGGTTGTATATTTTCAGGTTTTTGCCTGCCATATGAGTTCTGTTATACTCACAGACATCATTCAAACAGTTTCAGAAACTTCAGAGTGTGTTCTATCCAGATCTGCTAATAATATGCATATATTAGCAACTGGGCCCGAGTAGAAGGCAGTTTACTCTGGGCACCTTATTTATCCAAGCTAATCAATACTGCCCCCCAGTCCCAAAGAAGTGAACAAGTCACGTAATAAGTTGCATGGATCACTATGTGTGCAATAATAGTGTTTTTGAATGACTACCTCATCTCTGTACCCCACACATACAATTATCAGTAAGGTCCCCGAGTCGAGCAGTTAATTTCAAACACAAATTCAACCACAAAAAAACAGGGAAGTTATCTATTGCCTCACAAAGAAGGGCATCTATTGGTAGATTGGTAAAAAAATAAAAATAAAAAGCAGACATTGAATATACACTTTGGATGATGTATCAATACACCTAGTCACTACAAAGATACATTCATCCTTCCTAACTCAGTTTGCCGGAGAGGAAGGAAACAGCTCAGAGATTTCACCACGATTACTTTAAAACAGTTACAGAGTTTAATGGCTGTGAAAGGAGAAAACTGAGGATGGATCTTCAACCTTGTACTTACTCCACAATAATAACCTAAATAACAAAGTGAAAAGAAGGGAGACTGTACAGAATAAAAATATTCCAAAATATGAATGCTGTTTGCAATAAGGCACTAAAGTAAAACAACATATAATTCTGAGAAAGAAATTAACTTTATGTCCTGAATACGAAGCGTTATATTTGGGGCAAATCCAACAGCACATCACTGAGTACCTTCATATTTTCAAGCAGGGTCGTGGCTGCATCATGTTGTGGGTATGATTGTAATCGTTAAGGAATAGGGAGTTTTCTTTTGATAAAATAAATGGAATAGAGCTCAGTACAAGCAAAATCCTAGACGAAAACCTGGTTCAGTATGCTTTCCAACAGAGACTGGGAGACAAATGCACCTTTCTGCAGGACAATAACCTAAAACACAAGGCCAAATTTACAATGGAGTTGCTTACCGAGACAACATTGAATGTTCCTGAGTGGTCCTAGTAACAGTTTCCTCTTAAATAGGCTTGAAAATCTTTAGCAATACTTGAAAATGGTCTAACAACCAACTTGACAAAGCTTGTAGACTTTTAAAAGTAATAATGTGCAAATATTGTACAATCCAGGTGTGCAAAGCTCTTAGAGACTTATCCAGAAAGACTCTCAGCTGCAATAGATGCCAAAGGTGATCCTAACATGTATTGACTCGGATGTGAATACTTATTTCTGTAATTCATGTTCAATAAATGTGCAACAATTTCTAAAAACATGTTTTCACTTTGCACCTTATGGGGTACTGTTTGTAGATGTGTGAGAAAAAAAATCTGTATAATCCATTTTAAATTTAGGCTGTAACACAATTTTTAAAAATAAATTAAGGGGTATGAATACTTTCGGAAGGCACCGTAGCTACATTGTCTATCATAAGTTTGTCTGAAGGCTTTTGGAAGGTGATGAAAATTTGTCTCAGTCAATGAAATTGTTAATCTGAAAACGCAGTGCTTTGGTGGTGTGAAAACTGGCTGCAACATTCATCATCCATTCTGCTCCAGGTTGTGGGAGATTGAAACAATTCCCAAACTCTGAAACCTGGACAGGACTGTGGCTTCACTGAGAAATGTCAGCAGGCTATCAAGTGGATGCTGTCTTGCCGCAGCGATGTTCGGACGAGGTGACTCATTGGCCTGGTGTGACAATACAGGCAGAGATGAGGACCAAAATATCCATTCAAGTTAACCAAATTAAAAGGAAGCAACAGTAATGTGATGTGCCATGCAGAAAGAGACAATTAAATTCCTCATTTAATTCAATCAGAGAGTTTTCCCGACCTATGTCAGAGAGGGCTTAAGCCTGGTTGCTGTCAAACATTTTTAGGGCTGTGAAAAGGGCAGAACATTGTTCTAATATTCTCTCGTGTGTCACAACCGCTCACAACCTCTGCCATGCTGCCTTTTGTCGTTTTTTCTGCAAGTGAAACGGATGTCATTTGTCCAATGACAGCTAACGCTACAGACCTCAGTTAACTCAAGCAGATCCCTATCTGGACATCACAGCATCGTTGTGTTGAATACTGAGTTCGGTTGGCTCATTCTTCCTGGAAACAATGGCAAGGCCGTTACAATTTGACGTGCATTGGATGGATATTGAGATGTTAATCTTATGTAATTTCCGCAATGACCAGAGATTCTATTCCTTTTCTTTTGCAGAATTATATTTGGAAAAGGTGACATCCCACTGGGAAAAACTGGTTGAATCAACATTGTTTCCACGTAATTTCATAAACATAAAATCTATGTGATGATATTGAATCACTGTGGATAACTGATTGGATTTGCAAAAAGTCATCAACGTAAGAGAATTTCATATTTTTTTCACTCAACTTTTAATCTAAATTCAATGACATGGTGACAGTGTTTGTTGATTTCACGTTGAATTCATGTTAGTTGAAAACCCATCCAGTTGTAAATCAAGACTAGATGTCATTGAACTGACGTCTGTGCCCAGTGGGATGCTTGTGACATTGGATAATTACACTGAATTTGACAATAGCTATGAATGGATAATTATGATTGACATGAAGCCCTAAAACTTGAAAATAAAGAACCTTACAGGTTAAGCCATGTATTCATCTTTGAATTATTCCCTCATTGAGGAAGCACAAGGTTTTAAGGACCTGTTAAAACAATCAAAGTGACAGACAGTCCCATCGGCTTTGTTGACATCCATTCAGCAACATTTTCATTTCCATAGCAAGATACTTTTTCAAACTTTCATTGACAAACTTTCGTTGACAAATCATCATGACTGGCACTGGGAAACACATTGAGAAGGGTGGTCATGTTGTAAAGCTGCTCTAACTCCCTCCCTGCTTCCTGTGCGGGAACCTTTATATTCCACATCTGTCTCCCCCTTTGCAGCTGTGTCGGGGTGTATTACATCTGTGGTGTGGCTTGTATTATATCTGTGGTGAGGCTTGTATTATATCTGTGGTGAGGCTTGTATTATATCTGTGGTGAGGATTGTATTATAGCTGTGATGAGGATTGTATTATAGATGTGGTGAGGCTTGTATTATAGCTGTGGTGTGGCTTGTATTATATCTGTGGTGAGGATTGTATTATAGCTGTGATGAGGATTGTATTATAGATGTGGTGAGGCTTGTATTATAGCTGTGGTGTGGCTTGTATAATAGCTGTGGAGAAGTTTGTATTACATCTGTGGTTATGTTTGTATTATAGCTGTGGTGAAGCTTGAATTATAGCTGTGGTAAGCTTGTATTACAGCTGTTGTGAAGCTCGTATTATAGCTGTGGCGAGGCTTGTATTATAGCTGTGGTGACTCTAAATTGCTATTACTTCTGGCTCTCCCAAAGCTCATTACAGATGAAATTGTTTCAGCTTTGATCTTACCTTAAAAAGGTAGTGCTCCCCTTTCCTCTCACTGTTTAGCCGCTGACCTCCTCAAGGATTGGTCGTTCGGTGTAAATGGAGGAGGATCACAGTATTACCGAAGTGGCTACGATAGACAATGCCAAAACAATACATGACCAGGTTAAACTGCAAACCCACCACACTACTGCAGTATAGACATGTATAGTATAGACATTACTAAGCTGGGGGTGTTGTGATGACGTATTGAGTGGTTAATGTGGTAACTGGAAGAAATCATTCATGCAGACTTTAGTCAAACTATCATTTCTGATTTTATTTAACTGTGGAGACACCCGGACACCCGAATGTGGTGGCTGTGACTAACTACTAGACAAATGTAGGATTGTTCCTGACTAGACTAGGCTGGGCTGCTGACCCTGCCCATTTCTAATTAAATATTATTATTTTCTGTGTGAGGGAGATGCAGTGACCATGATACAAAAATATGCTCCTGAAACCCAGCTCCATTATTGCACTGGGGACACTTTTACCTTCGGATCATTTATTATATTTTATATCCCCTTCATCTCCTCCATTAGGGATATTTAATTATCCTTGTGTCCTCATCGCACAACCCGCACAGATTTCCGCTGCCGAGGATAAACCTCTCTCTAGGTGTGTATGTGTTTGTGTGTGTGGTGTGTGGCTCAGGGAGACTAGATGCACTGAACCAGCACTACAGACAACTAAGCTTCCTAAAGCAGAACCCACATCCTTGCTTGCAGCAATCAATAGGCCTGTGAAAAACATCTGATCGATAAAATGAAGGTTAAAAATGTTACAGGAAATGAGTTTGTAATTAGCATGACTCGTCTATCGATGTAAACTCACAGGACTAAGGGATTTTTGCAAACACAGAAGCTGTTTTTTCAGAGTATCTGGGTCAGGCTTCCAAATACAGCTCTGTTGATCCTCTTATGAAATATTCGAAAGAGGAAAAACCGTGTGTCTCAATGTGACACAGTAGGAACCCACAAAACCATTGGGAGAAAGAATGTCAAATGGAAGCAGTTCTGGCTTTGAGGTCAACACTGTATAGATACTGTGTTTTATTACAGGTATATTAGACTGTATGGAGAATGGCTTTTAGGTGCATCATATCCTCATGAACAACGGATTAAAACTCACAGTCTGGGTCAGTCAAGTTTCCCAGGCAGTCCCCCTCTGGTAATCTGCCTGGCCGGGTTTAAAATCCCTCATTATGCCGAATGATTGACAGTGCAAGGTCATATTTAAAAGATTTGGGCGTTATTTGTGGTTACTCGTTTTTTTGTTATTATTTCTCTGGGACTCCTCAATATTGGATCTTGATGTTTTTCAGGAAAAGGCCATCCCAATTATTTCACAGGCTCATTCTTGTAAAAGCTTTTTTTTAATTCTAAATTTCTTAGATTTTTTTTAGTATTCTGAAATGTTTCTACAAAGCAATCCAATATTCCTTTTGCCCTGAATGTATTTGGTTAATTTCAGTGCAATGAGTTTGGCAGTTTTTTAAGCTACGGTATTTCAGGTCAGAGCAATTGAATTCCCAGCAGGCCATAGTCCCAGTGGGCTTCAGACCAAATACAGTGCGTGACATAGCCTTTTTAATCTAGACTCTTCATACTGTAGAAGTAATTTAAAAGACACTTTCTCCTCACTGCCAAATACATGATAGATTATAGAACACACCACATTAAATGCCTGCAAGACTTCAGCTATTCAGTATATAAGCACTATGTCCAGCCACACTCTGTTGCTGGAAATAAAGCTGTTTGAAATGATTGCAAGTCTTGGAAGATGTGACATTTTTTGTTGTTGACATCTCTTAGCGGTAACAGGAAGTCACTCCATTATGTATGATGATGTCATAAATAGTTTTGGTGTGAGTGTGTGTTTCTCTACAGGAGTTCCTGCAGACATATGCCTTCCTGGTGTTCATGGTGGTGTGTGTGCTGGGTGCTGTGTACCTTTACCTCATTCTGCCCAAAAGCAAGACCTTTTTGGACATTAGCCAGAGCTTTCCAAAATCAACAAGGACCAGTTCCCTGACCAGGAAATGGAGGACATTACTTGCCATCAAGCCTGGGTCAATAAAACTGGAAGTAAATGGAAAAGTAATTGACGTTGAGATGGAGAGTTAGTTTTGAATCAACGAAAAGCGCTAGGCGTAAGTTTAATATTGTATTTTGTGTCACTGAAATGGAATGTAATTTTTAAGATGTGTTTTCTTGCTGGCTTAGTGTC
The DNA here is from genome assembly GCF_021184085.1 of Oncorhynchus gorbuscha. Classification (NCBI taxonomy): domain Eukaryota; kingdom Metazoa; phylum Chordata; class Actinopteri; order Salmoniformes; family Salmonidae; genus Oncorhynchus; species Oncorhynchus gorbuscha. The sequence continues at coordinate 20,338,710 of NC_060175.1, read as the reverse complement.
ATAGCTACAGTATTTTGAATTAATGTATTCTTCAATACACTTTTAAAGTTGTCTTTCGTATTGTATATTTCCAATAGACCTTTTAATCCTGTAAACGTCCTCAAGCATAACCCAAATACTCTAGGTTAAGAGGTTTTAATATTCAAAGGAAGTGCATTTCTATGTGAAAAAAGTACTAGACCAGATTGTATAACAGGGTCGACAATACCCAGGAAAGAGCTGTGTAAATACAATCAAATTTAGGGTTAAAAACATAAAACTAAACATGCAAGACTATGACCCATTTTTTGTAGAATGCAGATTTGTTCTTGTCCTTGTCTAAAGACATTTTTTAGAGCCACAGGAGGGGAGAAACCAGAGTGGAGCAGACTTGGATCAAAGGACCGACTTATTCGGGAGGATTTAAGGGCTAGTACTGGAACAGATATCTTTGTTATATCCCTTACAGGGAGAGAAGAAAGGGAGTTGAGGGCTCAGAAAACTGACGGGTACACGGGAGGTTTTTTGGCCCTTATCCAAATTTAAAGCAGCTCAACTCTCCACCAGATGGTCACTATATACAGTGCCTTCAGAAAGTATTCACACCCCTTGACTTTTTCCACAATTTGTTGTGTTACAAAGTGGGATTAAAATGGATTTAATTGTCATTTTTTTGTCAATGTTCTTGGTCAATGTGGAAGAAAAATGTATATAATTAATTAAAACTAATAAACAGTATCTACCACCAGAAAAAGTAGACTCTACTTTTATTCTACCACCAGAGTAAATGCATGTTAGAATCCCCTTTTGGCAGTGATTACAGATGTGAGTCTGAGCGCCGTCTCAGATTATTACTAATTCCGTAACATTAAAAATAATGTGACACAGGGTTGCATTAAGAACAAGTGTATCTTTCTAACTATATGTAGAACATGTATCTTTAGTCAAAGTTTATGATGAGTATTTCTGTTATCTGGCGTTATCTGGCGTAGCTTTCGATAATTTCTCCGGACATTTTGGAGAATTTTCTGAACATGGCGTCAATGTAAACTGAGATTTATGGATATAAAATGCATATTATCGAACAAAACAAATGTACTGTGTAACATGTCATATTACTGTCATCTGATGAAGATTTTCAAAAGGTTAGTGAATGATTTTTCTTTTAATCCTGCTTTTGTCATTTTATCTTTTGTTGGACAAAATGGCTACGTTTTTTCTTTGTTTTGGTGGTGGTCTAACATATATATATATATATATATATATATATATATATATATATATATATATATATATATATATATATATATATATATATATATATATATATATATATATATATATATGCTGTGTTTTCGCTGTAAAACATTTAAAAAATCTGACACGCTGGGTAGATGAACAAGGTGTTTATCTTTCATTTGAGGTATAGGACTTGTTAATGTGTGGAGGTTAAATGTTTCTAAAAAGATTTTTGCATTCCCTGTACCACCGTTTGTGTTATGCAGGTGAATGAGGACCCAAAAGCGACTTAACAAAAACAGAGTCTTTATTCCAGTCTTAGACAAAAACGATAATCCTGGATATTATCTAGGTGAAAGCAAACACAGGAAAACTGAAATCCACTCGTCAGTAGAGAGGAATGACTGGAGACGCGACCACAGACTGCAGGTCGCTTCGGGAAGGCATCGGCCGTAGCTGACAATGACACCTGCTCACACGCAGCATCTGAAGAAGGTAAAACACGACAGGGCGGAACAAGGACACAGAACAGCGAACATCATACAAGGATCCGACAAGGACAGAAGCGGAAAACAGAGGGAGAAATAGGGACTCTAATCAAAGGGCAAAATAGGGGACAGGTGTGAAAAGAGTAAATGAGGTAGTTAGGAGAATGAGGAACAGCTGGGAGCAGGTACGGAACGATAGAGAGAGAGAGCGAGAGAGGGAGAGAGGGAGGGGGAGAGAGAGGGATAGAAAGAGGGAAAGAACCTAATAAGACCAGCAGAGGGAAACGAATAGAAGGAAAGCACAGAGACAAGACATGATAATCAATGACAAAACATGACAGTACCCCCCCCACTCACCGAGCGCCTCCTGACGCACTCGAGGAGGAACCCTGGCGGCAACGGAGGAAATCATCAATCAACGAACGGTCCAGCACGTCCCGAGATGGAACCCAACTCCTCTCCTCAGGACCGTAACCCTCCCAATCCACTAAGTACTGGTGACCACGTCCCCAAGAACGCATGTCCATGATCTTCCGTACCTTGTAAA